>NC_057795.1:461957853-462057715 GCF_018294505.1 Triticum aestivum
GTGAAAACCCCAGGGAAAAAGGCTTAGGTGGCAAATGGTAAAACCAAGGTTGGGCCTTGCTGGAGGAGTTTTATTCAAAGCGAACTGTCAAGGGGGTCCCATAAATCACCCAATCGTGTAAGGAACGCAAAATCAAGGAACATAACACCGGTATGACGGAATCTAGGGCGGCAAGAGTGGAACAAGTCACCGGGCATAAGGCCGAGCCTTCCACCCTTTACCAAGTATATAAGGTGCATTAATTTAAACAGGAGATATTGTGATATCCCAAAATATCCATGTTCCGACCAGGAACAAACTTCATCTTCACCTGCAACTAACAATGCTATAAAAGGGCCTGAGCAAAAGCGGTGACATAGCCAAACAACGGTTGCTAGGACAGAATGGTTAGAGGTTTCACATGGCAATAGGGAGGCATGATAAACAATGGTAGGTAGAGCTAACATAGCGATAGAGCGAGTACTAGCAAGCAAAGATAGAAGTGATATCGAAGGTATGGTCATCTTGCCTGCAAGGTTCTCAGAGTTGTCGAAGGCTGGATCCTCGCAAGCGTAATCAACAGGTTCCTCGTGCACGTACTCGTCTCCCGGCTCTACCCAAAGCAAGAGCATAAGCAAAGGAACCACAATAAATCACGATGCAATGCACAAGCAACATGATGCAATACATGTCATGCTATGCGAGATGTGATATGTAATGCATATGCGTGCTTCAGAAGGAAAGATGATTGAACGAGGCATCAACTTGGCAAACCAAGTATGCCGCTGGAAAGAAGAGATGATTTCGGTTGAAATCGATATAAAGATCACCGGAACGGATGCACGGTTTGCAAATGGCAAGCAAAACAAGAATGGCACAAAGCTGCGATTAACAGCACGATGCTACTTAGCATGCAACAAGAAACTATGCTACAGCACCCCAACATAAAAACAAAACATATGGCAGTGATCTACAGGAGATGCTTAACAAAAGAGGAACACTGAGCTACGGCTAAATCACATCATAACAGGTTCAAACAAGCATGGTGAAAGTGCAAAAAAAATATCAGGTTGGACATGGCGTAAACAGCATCACGAAGCAATGTTCAGAGTAGGTTATCAACATGCTACAGGAACTTATAATAACAAAATAAGGTATGGCATGAATCTACTCAAAGCATAGATCAAAAGTCCCTTACTAACCATAAGCCAAAAAGGAACAGAAAATATGATGGCAGCCACGTAAACATAGCAAGTTTCGTTAACAGATCCAGACTTACTGAAGTTTCAGGACATGGCAAAAACAGATTCAACATGGCATCTTTACAAGCTTGAATTACTCACTACTAGGCATGTCATGGCATGGAACAAGTACTAGCATGAAGTAGGCATGAAAATGAAGCTATCCATGTGCAAAACAACCACCTAGCATATTTGCATGAACAAACACATAAAAGACAAAACAACAACATGAAGTGAGATGACATGTTCATGAACTTGCTCAAATGCAGAAACTAATGCCACCACTGGATTGGTGGGATTTTTCTACCCCGAAACATATATAATATGTTGGGGTTGCTGTAGAAAAATCATCACAAGTGCGATTAGTTAAAACCTGCCTAAAATGGCTATTGACAGAATTGGCAAAATTCCAGAAATGAAATGTCCAGATTTGGACTTGCCTGAAATGGAAAGAGAGGGCTATCCAGAAATGGAAAGCGCGGGGATAAGGTGAAAAAAATAGAAGGAGGAGGGCGCTGAGAGGCTGACTGGTGGGACCCTTCTGTCATAGAGACTACTGCTAAAATATCAATAGAGGAAATAAAAGGGGCGCGCCTGGGATTCGAACCCAGGTCGCTGCAGTGGGCGCGTGGGGTGCAAACCAGCTCGGCTAGGCTAGGCTGTTGGTTGGGAAGGGGCTCTGGCCTACTTGACCAAGCCACATAGCCCTGACTTCTTCTTCTCCAAGACACAGAAGAAAACGACGACGCCGTCGGCGGCAACAACAGCGACGGCGGGGCCTGGGTTGTGGCGGCGGCATGCGGGATGTGCAAGGGAGTGTGGGTGCAGCGGCGCAAGCTATGGAAGGCGTGTGCGTGCGGGACTCGAGCACGAGCTCGATCTCGCCTCGGGTACGACAGCAGCAAAACTGGACGAGGCCGCTGCTCCTTGCTTTCCAGCGCGGGTGAGCGCGTGAGGCAAGCGCAGTGAGGAGAAACGCGGCTAGGCTAGAACATGAGCGCTGGGACGTGCGGGTGCGCTACAGCAAGATATGCACAACAATAAACTTCAGGCTTCGTCGGAGCACTACGGGCGCGGCAAAGACACGGACCAGGCGAGTCCTACGGGTGCCTACATGTCATGGGATGGATGGGAGAGGGAGGTGCGTTACCAAGATCACCCTAGGACATGATGGGGTCGACGAAGACGAGCCAGAGACGACGCGACGGAGCTCTGAACTTGGCGGGGCTGCTGTCCGCGAAGCAGGGGAGGAAGAGGACGACGGGGAGGTAGCCGGACTTGACAATCCCAGGCGAGGAAGAGGACGAAGGGGACATAGTCGACGTCGTGGAGGAAGACGGACGACGTTGGCGAGGCAGAGGTGGCCGGAGTGCACGCCGGCGACGGCTATCCCGAGCTCGAGCCGAAGCTCGGTCGGTTCATGGTGGGCAGGGCGACGGCGAGGCGCGGCTCGGCTTACCTGGCGGCGGCGAGGGAAGGAGAGGAGGGGGATCGGTTGAGGGGAGACCCTAGGGCACCGGGGACAACTTTATAGGGGTCTATGGAGCTTCTCCGGCCGTCAAATCAACGAGGTTGTCGACGTGGGCATGCTGGATGCGCGCCGTACAGGAGGTTGACGACGCATCTGTATGCGTGGGCTGGATGGGCTGCTGGGCTGCGGGAGGCCCAGGGGGGGCTGCTGCGCTCTGTTGGGCTGCAGGTGAGGGGAAGGCCCAGGTAAGGAGAGGTAAGTCCCCCTTTTCATTTCCTTCCAGTTTCTGATTATTTAAATAACCATCTGAAGAAACGAAAAAGGCCAGTGGACTAGGAGAGGCATTTGGAAATTATGAAAATATTCCCAAGCTCCTGGGATTATCCACTATTTGAATGAATTGCATTGGGCATTTTTAGAGGTAGAAAAATAAAACAAGTTGGAAAAATATTCAAACTTGGGTCATTTTTGAACCTGACCAAAACAACTTCAAATAAGGTGATATTTGGCAGAGAGGTAAATGACATGGAGCAAGATTTATAGGGAGAATATGAACATTTAAGGAGAAGGTAAAAGGTGCACTTGCAAAATGAAAGAAAGGAAAGGAAGGAGAAATGGTGAATATGCAAGATTTATGCATTGAACATGCAACAACATAATATGTATGAGATCACAACATGCACATGATGAGGATGGAATGCAAAATGACAAGAGGCACAAATGCAATATGGTAAGGTGAGCATGACAATGAAAAGAAAAAAAAACACCTAACCAAACAAGATGAGGCCAAACATGATAAAAACCCATAAGAATTGGATGAAGGTCAAGTTGATATATTGCCAAATTGGGACATGTTACATCTGGGGTGTTACAACACTCCACCACTACAAGAGGATCTCGTCCCGAGATCTAGGACTGAAAGAACTCCGGATATTCGGAACGGAGGTGATCCTCGCGCTCCCAGGTGGCTTCTCGGTCGAAATGGTGTGACCACTTCACTTTCAGGAATTTGATTGACTTGTTGCGAGTCTTGCGCTCGGTTTCTTCAAGAATAGCAACGGGGTGCTCATGATAAGAGAGATCTTCTTGGAGGTCGATCTCTTCGAAGTTGATAGTGCACTCAGGAGTCTTGAAGCACTTGCGAAGCTGTGACACGTGAAACACATCATGCACATTTGCAAAGTTGGATGGAAGCTCAAGTTGATAGCCGAGGTCGCCTCTTTTGCCAATGATCTTGAAAGGACCCACGTATCTAGGGGCAAGCTTCCCTTTGATACCGAAGCGACGAGTGCCTTCCATTGGAGAGACGCGGAGGTAGACATGGTCTTCGATTTCAAAAGCCAAGTCACGGTGCTTGCTATCATAGTAACTCTTTTGGCGCGATTGTGCGGCTTTGAGGTTCTCACGAATGACTTTGCACATTTCTTCGGCTTCTGTGATCAAGTCATTGCCAAGAAGTTGGCGTTCACCTATCTCAGACCAGTTGAGAGGAGTACGACACTTTCTGCCATAGAGAATTTCGAATGGGGCCTTGCCCGAACTCGCTTGGAAGCTATTGTTGTAGGAGAACTCGGCATATGGAAGACAATCTTCCCACTTCATTCCGAAAGAGATGACACAAGCCCTGAGCATATCTTCAAGAATTTGATTGACTCGCTCGACTTGGCCACTTGTTTGAGGATGGAAAGCTGTGCTGAAACGAATGTTGGTGCCCATGGCCGTCTGAAAGGAGTCCCAGAACTTAGAAGTGAAGATGCTTCCACGATCTGAAGATATCAATTGTGGAATGTCGTGCAAGGAGACAATTCTGGAGGTGTATAGCTCTGCCAGCTGAGCTGCTGTGATAGATTCTTTGATAGGAAGAAAATGAGCCACTTTGGTAAGCTTGTCAATGACAACGAAGATAGCATCATTTCCACGCTTGGACTTAGGAAAACCAGTCACGAAATCCATCTCGATATGGTCAAACTTCCATTCCAGAATAGCAAGAGGTTGGAGGAGAACAGTTGGTCATTGGTGTTCTGCTTTCACTCTTCTGCAGACATCACATTCATTCACGAATGTGAGCAATCTCTCGCTTCATTCGAGTCCACCAATATGACTGCTTGAGGTCATGGTACATCTTTGTACTTCCAGGATGAATGGATAGGAGGGAATTGTGTGCCTCATTCATGATGACTTTTCTCAAATCACCTTTTGGAACCACAATTCGATCCTCGAAGAAAAGAGTATCTTTGTCATCCAAGCGATAGCACTTGTATTTGGGAATGCCCTTGTCAATACCACGTTTTACCTTCTTCACCATGGTATCCAGGAGTTGTGCCTCACGAATTTGATCTTCCAAAGTAGGAGAGACTATGAGGTTGGCGAGAAAGCCTTGAGGAACAACTTGAAGATTCAGCTTGCGGAAGGCTTCACAGAGATCCGATTGAAACGGCTTGAGAATTAGACTGTTGCAATAAGCCTTTCTGCTCAGAGCATCTGCAATCACATTCACCTTGCCAGGAGTATATTCGATACTCGGATTTTACTCTTGAATCATTTCGACCCATCGAGTTTGCCTGAGGTTGAGGTTGGGTTGAGTGAAGATATACTTGAGACTCTTGTGATCGGTGAAAATGTCCACTTGCCTTCCCAATAAGAGATGTCTCCATGTTATCAATGCATCGACAACTGCCGCCAACTCAAGATCGTGAGTGGGGTAGTTCTTTTCGTTGGGCTTCAACTGACGAGAGGTATAGGCCACAACTTTTTTCTCTTGCATCAACACAGCACCGAGACCTTGAAGGGAAGCATCACAGAATACTTCGAATGGCTTGGATTCATCAGGAGGAGTCAAAATAGGAGCTGTGAATAGCTTCTCTTTGATGGTGTTGAAAGCGACGTCACACTCAGGCGTCCAGACATACTTGACATGCTTCTAGAGGAGGTTGGAAAGAGGCTTTGCAATCTTAGAGAAGTTCTCAACAAATCTTCGGCTGTAGCTTGCAAGACCAAGAAAACTGCGGAGCTGCTTGACATTCTGAGGAGGTTCCCAATTCACAACTGCAGAAACCTCGCCGGATTAACAGCAATTCCCTTGGCGGAGATGATGTGACCAAGATAAAGAACTTCATCAAGCCAGAACTCACATTTGGAAAACTTCGCATAGAATTGATGCTCTCTGAGCTTGTCGAGCACCAATTGCAAATGTTTGGCATGATCCTGCTTATTCTTGGAGAAGACCAAAATATCATCGAGATACACCAGAACAAATTCATTGGTGTAGGGGTTGAAGATAAAGTTCATCATGCGAGAGAATGTTGGAGGAGCATTGACAAGGCCGAAAGACATGACAGTATATTCATAAGAACCATAGCTTGTTCTGAATGCTGTCTTGGGAATATCTTGTTCACGAATGCGAATCTGATGATAACCCATACGAAGGTCAAGCTTGGAGAAGACTTTACCACCTTTGAGTCGCTCGAAAAGCTCATTGATGTTGGGAAGTGGATACTTGTTCTTGATTGTCTTCTTGTTCAATGGGCGGTAATCGACGCAAAGTCAGTCCGTGCCATCCTTCTTCTGGACAAAAAGAACTCCACAACCCCATGGGGAAGAACTCGGTCTGATCAAACCCAGACGCTCTTGTTCATCGAGCTGCTTCTTCAATTCCTTCAGCTCCTTGGGTCCAAGCTTGTATGGACGCTTGCAAACGGGTTCTATACCGGGCTCAAGATCAATAACGAACTTGACTGGCCGATGAGGAGGCATACCCGGAAGCTCTTCTGGAAAGACATCTTGGTACTCACAAACGACTGGAATTTGAGAAATAGCATCCAATTCGCCCTTCCCATTGAGAGAAAACAACCGAATGGTTTCATCACGAGCGACATAGATGATAACATCCTCAGAAGGGTGTGTCAATTGAATTTGCCTGGCAGCACAATCAAGCTGAGCCTTGTGCTTAGAAAGCCAGTCCATCCCGAGAATTAGATCAATATCAGAGTCGCCAAGAATAATTGGAGAAGACAGAAATTTATAGTCACCCATCTTAATAGAAACATCAGGAGCAACTAAACTGGAAGTCATAAATCTTCCCGAAGAAACAACTTGCATGACTTTGGACAAGACCTCTGTGCCCACATTGTGCTCGGATACAAATGGGTATGACATGAAAGAATGCGATGCACCAGTATCAAATAAGACTTTTGCAGGAATATCATTAACTGAGAGATTACCCATGATCACATCTGAAGAATCCTCTGCCTGAGCTGCATTCATCATGTTCACCTTTGCAAACTTGGAATTATGCTTGACCACTGCATTGCTTGAAGATCTCACAGGAGGAGGAGGAGGAAGGCGCCTTTGATTGAAGCATTTGTTTGCGTAGTGACCTTTCTCCTGGCACTTGTTGCAAGTCACTTCTGAGAGCGGACGATGATAAGGAGCATTTGACCTTGGAGCTTGAGACTGAGACTTGTTCTGATAGCCTGGGTTGGGTGGGTGGGAAGATCCACGACCACCTGAGTTCTTCTATTGGTAAGGCTGACGAAACGGAGGAGGAGGAAGATAGAACTTCTGCTGCTTAGCTGCCACTTGTGAGGAAGAAGAAGATTGCACTGCATCCCTGATTCTCTTCTTAGAAGCCTCACACTTGAGCTGAGCACCTTCTTGCTTGAGCCATATTGTAGAATTGATCAAACTGAGTAGGCCCAACAAGAACGAGAGCTAACTGCAGATCCTCTCTAAGGCCACCTCTGAACTGATAGATCATACTTTTCTCATCAGGAACATCTTGCTTAGCAAAGAGAGCGAGTTTCTGAAACTGCTTGTTGTATTCATACACTGATATGTTGCCTTGCTTGAGATTGCGGAACTCCTCACGCTTGCTCTCAACAACACTGGTAGGAATATGGTGAGCTTTAAAGTCCCGACAGAAATCAGTCCAAGTAATCACTCGACCACCTCTGGAATCCTTGTATTGCTGGAACCAATCAGCTGCCTGATCCTTGAGCTGAAAAGAAGCGAACTTGACATAGTCCTCAGGCCTGACATTGCTGCAATTAAAATGCTTGTTGATATCCACGAGCCAATCATCAGCGTCTGTGGCCTCGACACAGTAGCTGAAAGACTTCGGCTGATTTGCCTTGAACTGGTTGAGGGTAGGAAATAGAGGCTGGTGATTGAACTGCCCTTGACCTTGATTCCCTTGGTTGCCTTGGCCTTGGTTGCGCTCTTGCATGAGCTGGATCATCATCTGGGCATGGGCGTTAGAGGCTGCCATCAAAGCTTGCCATGCCTCCGGAGGCGGAGGTGGAGGTGGAGGGTTCGCTTGACTCCCATCATTGCGTTCCGGATTCTGACACGTTGGCGGAGCCATCCTGAGAGGGTGACATCCGTTAGCATCTTGATAGACAGATAGACAAGTTGAATCAACAGACAGAAATTGCAACATATAGTCTTCACAATAAACATTCGAACAAGAATGAACGAATGAATTCCCAAAGTAAACATCACATGTCCATTAAGGTGAGAAGCCACTTGAATAGAGATTGATGAATGAAATAAACAAGGTACAACTGGCACAAATAAGTGGTAAGGATTACCCAATCACAAACCAAATATCTGCGGGAAGAAATGCTAGAGCTACTTGAATCCCACCTATAAACTCCCGAAACTTTCTGGTTATGCAAGCAGGTGTTGGGGATACAGGGGAAGCAATATATCTCACCCAAACTAACAATCCCTACATCCAGCTGTATCCATCTGTCAACACATAACCAAGAAACCTTCGGAAATCGTGTACCTCAACCTTCGAAAAGCATCCGTTATACGAGTTATGGCAATACTCCCGAGCTCGCCCCAGTACTGGGTTATCGGGGTTATCTCACCAACAACTGCATAAAAGAGATTTTCGATGTCGGCAAAACTCAGGTATTCCAGAACTGCAACGATAAAATTGTGACGACAACACCTCGGAGCTCAACTCCCCGGGACACTGCCACAACCCCTAAATGTCAGGAGGCACCAAGAACAATGTTCTCGTCACAAAACTATCAGAACGATTCCAAGATACCCGCGTGATCCTAAAAAAAATTTAGTGAAATTTGAGGAGAGGAAAGTTAAAACATCTATGTCAGGAGACCTCACCCGAGCGACGAAGGGACTGAGGAGTAAAAAGAATCCTACTCTCCGATATATATAATCCTAAGACTCAAAACATTTTTGTTCTAGACTCAACATTGCCAGCAAACAATCAAGCAGGGGGCTCCTAAGTCGGGGATGGCTCTGATTACCAACTTGTAACACCCACGATGCGGCTATATCTCCCACGTGTCGAAGCACGACTTAGAGGCATAACCGCATGGTGGTTTTGTCGCAAGAAGGGTCATCTTCACACAATCCCATGTAATGAACAAGAATGGGATAAAGAGAGTTGGCTTACAATCGCCACTTCACACAATACATAAATTAAGATCATACATCATTCAAATACACTCATAGACTGGCTACGGTCAATTTCAAATGAAAAGAAGACAACCCCAAATGCTAGATCCCCAATCGCCCCGACTGGGCTCCACTACTGATCATCTGGAAACGATACATAGTAACGACCAAGGGCCTCATCAAACTCCCACTTCAGCTCAGTTGCGCCATCTGCGCCAGTATCCTCGGCACCTGCATCTGTTTTGGTAGAATCTGTGAGCCACGGGGACTCAGCAATCTCACACCCGCGAGATCAAGACTATTTAAGCTCATAGGTAGGTAAGGGGTAATATGGTGGAGCTGCGGCAAGCACTAAGCATATGTGGTGGCTAACATACGCAAGTGAGAGCGAGAAGAGAAGCAACGCATTGGTCGAGAAGCTAGAAGTGATCCTGAAACTACTTACGTCAAGCATAACTCCAACCGTGTTCACTTCCCGGACTCCGCCGAGAAGAGACCATCATGGCTACACACGCTGTTGATGCATTTTAAAGGGGTCAACTGTCAAGTTATCTACAACCGGACATTAACAAATTCCCATCTGCCTCATAACCGCGGGCATGTCTTTCGAAAGATTATATACCCTACAGGAGTGTTCCAACTTAGCCCATCATAAGCTCTCACGGTCAACGAAGGATAAACCTTCTCCCGGGAAGACCCGATCAGTCTCGGAATCCCGGTTCGCAAAACATTTCGACAATGGTAAAACAAGACCAGCAAAGCCGCACGATGCGCCGACAAATCCCGATAGGAGCTGCACATATCTCGTTCTCAGGGCACACCGGATGAGACATCCTACGAGTAAAACCAGCCCTCAAGTTTCCCCGAGGTGGCCCCGTAGTCTACTCATTTCGGACCAACACTCGAAGGAGCACTGGCCCGGGGGGGGGGGGGGTTAAAATAAAGATGACCCTCGGGCTCGTGAAAACCCCAGGGAAAAAGGCTTAGGTGGCAAATGGTAAAACCAAGGTTGGGCCTTGCTGGAGGAGTTTTATTCAAAGCGAACTATCAAGGGGGTCCCATAAATCACCCAACCGTGTAAGGAACGCAAAATCAAGGAACATAACACCGGTATGACGGAAACTAGGGCGGCAAGAGTGGAACAAGTCACCGGGCATAAGGCCGAGCCTTCCACCCTTTACCAAGTATATAAGGTGCATTAATTTAAACAGGAGATATTGTGATATCCCAAAATATCCATGTTCCGACCAGGAACAAACTTCATCTTCACCTGCAACTAACAATGCTATAAAAGGGGCTGAGCAAAAGCGGTGACATAGCCAAACAACGGTTGCTAGGACAGAATGGTTAGAGGTTTGACATGGCAATAGGGAGGCATGATAAACAATGGTAGGTAGAGCTAACATAGCGATAGAGCGAGTACTAGCAAGCAAAGATAGAAGTGATATCGAAGGTATGGTCATCTTGCCTGCAAGGTTCTCAGAGTTGTCGAAGGCTGGATCCTCGTAAGCGTACTCAACAGGTTCCTCGTGCACGTACTCGTCTCCCGGCTCTACCCAAAGCAAGAGCACAAGCAAAGGAACCACAATAAATCACGGTGCAATGCACAAGCAACATGATGCAATACATGTCATGCTATGCGAGATGTGATATGTAATGCATATGCGTGCTTCGGAAGGAAAGATGATTGAACGAGGCATCAACTTGGCAAACCAAGTATGCCGCTGGAAAGAAGAGATGATTTCGGTTGAAATCAATATAAAGATCACCGGGAACGGATGCACGGTTTGCAAATGGCAAGCAAAACAAGAATGGCACAAAGCTGCGATTAACAGCACGATGCTACTTAGCATGCAACAAGAAACTATGCTACAGCACCCCAACATAAAAACAAAACATATGGCAGTGATCTACAGGAGATGCTTAACAAAAGAGGAACACTGAGCTACGGCTAAATCACATCATAACAGGTTCAAACAAGCATGGTGAAAGTGCAAAAAAAATATCAGGTTGGACATGGCGTAAACAGCATCACGAAGCAATGTTCAGAGTAGGTTATCAACATGCTACAGGAACTTATAATAACAAAATAAGGTATGGCATGAATCTACTCAAAGCATAGATCAAAAGTCCCTTACTAACCATAAGCCAAAAAGGAACAGAAAATATGATGGCAGCCACGTAAACATAGCAAGTTTCGTTAACAGATCCAGACTTAGTGAAGTTTCAGGACATGGCAAAAACAGATTCAACATGGCATCTTTATAAGCTTGAATAACTCACTACCAGGCATGTCATGGCATGGAACAAGTACTAGCATGAAGTAGGCATGAAAATGAAGCTATCCATGTGCAAAACAACCACCTAGCATATTTGCATGAACAAACACATAAAAGACAAAACAGCAACATGAAGTGAGATGACATGTTCATGAACTTGCTCAAATGCAGAAACTAATGCCACCACTGGATTGGTGGGATTTTTCTACCCCAAAAACATATATAATATGTTGGGGTTGCTGTAGAAAAATCATCACAAGTGCAATTAGTTAAAACCTGCCTAAAATGGCTATTGACAGAATTGGCAAAATTCCAGAAATGAAATGTCCAGATTTGGACTTGCCTGAAATGGAAAGAGAGGGCTATCCAGAAATGGAAAGCGCGGGGATAAGGTGAAAAAAATAGAAGGAGGAGGGCGCTGAGAGGCTGACTGGTGGGACCCTTCTGTCATAGAGACTACTGCTAAAATATCAACAGAGGAAATAAAAGGGGCGCCCCTGGGATTCGAACCCAGGTCGCTGCAGTGGGTGCGTGGGGTGCAAACCAGCTCGGCTAGGCTAGGCTGTTGGTTGGGAAGGGGCTCTGGCCTACTTGACCAAGCCACATAGCCCTGACTTCTTCTCCAAGACACAGAAGAAAACGACGACGCCGTCGGCGGCAGCAACGGCGACGGCGGGGCCTGGGTTGCGGCAGCGGGCATGCGGGATGTGCAAGGGAGTGCGGGTGCAGCGGCGCAAGCAATGGAAGGCGTGTGCGTGCGGGACTCAAGCACGAGCTCGATCTTGCCTCGGGTACGACAGCGGCAAAACTGGACGAGGCCGCTGCTCCTTGCTTTCCAGCGCGGGCGAGCGTGTGAGGCAAGCGCAGTGAGGAGAAACGCGGCTAGGCTAGAACAGGAGCGCTGGGACGTGCGGGTGCGCTACAGCAAGATACGCACAACAATAAACTTCAGGCTTCGTCGGAGCACTACGGGCGCGACAAAGACATGGACCAGGCAAGTCCTACGGGTGCCTACATGTCATGGGATGGATGGGAGAGGGAGGTGCGTTACCAAGCTCACCCTAGGACACGATGGGGTCGACAAAGACGAGCCAGAGATGACGCGACGGAGCTCTGAACTTGGCGGGGCTGCTGTCCGCGAAGCAGGGGAGGAAGAGGACGACGAGGAGGTAGCCGGACTTGACGATCCCAGGCGAGGAAGAGGAAGAAGGGGACATAGTCGACGTCGTGGAGGAAGACGGACGATGTTGGCGAGGCGGAGGTGGTCGGAGTGCACGCCGGTGACGGCTATCCCGAGCTCGAGCCAAAGCTTGGTCGGTTCATGGTGGGCAGGGCGACGGCGAGGCGCGGCTCGGCTTACCTGGCGGCAGCGAGGGGAGGAGAGGAGGGTGATCGGTTGAGAGGAGACCCTAGGGCACCAGGGACAACTTTATAGGGGTCTATGGAGCTTCTCCGGCCGTCAAATCAACGAGGTTGTCGACGTGGGCATGCTGGATGCGCGCCGTACAGGAGGTTGACGATGCATCTGTATGCGTGGGCTGGATGGGCTGCTGGGCTGCGGGAGGCCCAGGGGGGCTGCTGCGCTCTGTTGGGCTACAAGTGAGGGGAAGGCCCAGGTAAGGAGAGGTAAGTCCCCCTTTTCATTTCCTTCCAGTTTCTGATTATTTAAATAACCAACTGAAGAAACGAAAAAGGCCAGTGGACTAGGAGAGGCATTTGGAAATTATGAAAATACTCCCAAGCTCCTGGGATTGTCCAGTATTTGAATAAATTGCATTGGGCATTTTTAGAGGTAGAAAAATAAAACAAGTTGGAATAATATTCAAACTTGGGTCATTTTTGAACCTGACCAAAACAACTTCAAATAAGGTGATATTTGGCAGAGAGGTAAATGACATGGAGCAAGATTTATAGGGAGAATATGAACATTTAAGGAGAAGGTAAAAGGTGCACTTGCAAAATGAAAGAAAGGGAAGGAAGGAGAAATGGTGATGATGCAAGATTTATGCATTGAACATGCAACAACATAATATGTATGAGATCACAACATGCACATGATGAGGATGGAATGCAAAATGACAAGAGGCACAAATGCAATGTGGTAAGGTGAGCATGACAATGAAAAGAAAAAAAACACCTAACCAAACAAGATGAGGCCAAACATGATAAAAACACACAAGAATTGGATGAAGGTCAAGTTGATATATTGCCAAATTGGGACATGTTACATCTGGGGTGTTACAAGCTTGTGGACCCCCGTGCAAGGCTGGTGTTGGAGAAGATGGACGCGGATCTGAGGCCGGCCAGCATGGCGGCGGCGAAGCTGACCGGCGCCTCGCTGCTGAGGGAGTTCCTGGAGCATCAGCTGGCTCCACTTCGTCAGTACCCGCTTCCGATGTGGAGGCCCCACCCAAGCCCCGCGGTCCTGGCCGATGAGGATCTGGCCGTGGTCCTCCAGTCCTTGGTCGGGGGTGACGTGGCAAGGTTGGAGGGCGCTCCGACGCCCCTGTTCCTTCGTGAGTACTGGGAGCAGGTTGTGGGGTCCATGCCCGTCTTCAACGGGGACGGGCCTGTGCCCGCGGAGGCTCCCGAGGACCTGGTGGACGTGTCCTCCGGTGACTCCAGCAAAGAGAGGGAGGAAGGGGAGCGGGAAAAGGGGGCTGACTCCGAGGCAGAGTCAAGGGCTCCACCTCTTCGGCGCAAGTCACACGCTCTCCGCCTCTCTCCGAGTGATGATGACGAGAGTGATGTCGAGCAGGGCGGCGGGAGCCTGCCCTCGGTCCCGAAGAAGGACCGGACTGGGCTGATCCCCCGCGGGTCCGCTCCAGCCCCGAGGCGATCCGCAGGCGCTCCATCTGCACCCGCGCACCTTGAGGCTGATCCTTGCAACTGGCTCTCGGGCTTCAAGTACGGCCGGGGGCTGCTCGAGCCCGCGGGCGACGACCTGTAAGTGCTTGATTCCTGTCTTGTTTCTTGTTTCGTCGCTGAGGCTTGACGTTCGTATCTCCCGGCTAGGCTGGCGCCCACGGCAAAGAAGCCGAAGGGGGCTCCTGACGTTCCGTTCATGGCAGCGCCTCTGCTCGCGAAAGACGATGAACGCGACGCGCGGGCTTCTCCTGCCCGGGCGTCCTTGCGAGGCCTGGCTAAGCCGGCGGGGGCGAGCTCGGCCCCCACAGCCCAAGCGACTCTCGAGGCGCCCCCGCCTGACGCCGCCACCACAGCCGCTGGGGCGCAGCAGGCTCCGCCTTAGGATACCGTGGTCACGCTGCTGTCTTCTCCTCCTACTCCGCCGACTGCTGTTTCCCCGACTCCTCCTACTGTTCTGGATCGCGCTGCTGCCGAACTGGACCATCTGCGGCGGGATCTTCTGAGCGCTGACCCTCGTTTGGTGGCCGGGCGCTTGGAGCTAGCCTCTGGCTGGATTCGCTCCGATGCTTCGATTCGGGCGGCGCTGGCCCAGGCCTCGACGGCCTGCAACAAGGAGAAGCCGGCCGTTCTTGGGGCGAAGGCTGCCCGCGACGTCGCCTTGGGGGAGGCGGTGTAATGCCCAAGGTTGTTGCGAGGAGCTGGAGAGCGTGCTGAAGGGCCTGCAGGACCGGCTCGCCGAGGAGACCCGCCTTCGCCAAGAGCAGGAGGACGGCATGAAGGCTCGCGAGGCGGCCGTCAAGGACCGGGACGCCAAGCTCAAGAAGCGTCGTGACCGCCTAGGCGCGCTTGAGCAAGAGCTAGAGGCGAGGAAGGTTGAGTTGGACGGCAAGGCACGGGTTCTTGCCGAGGATCGCGTGGCCTTTGCGGAGATGGAGGAGAAGGCTCGCACTTCACTTAAGACACTTTATGAGAGCGGCCTGGAGAGCCCGCTGGCCGGTGAGGAGGACGGCCCCGCCAAGCTGCTTCCTTTCCTGGTTCGTGCTCTTGAAGATGTCGTCCTTGGCCTTGGCCCTACGGCTGAGGCCGAGGCACGCGTCTTGTCTTCTGCGGCGCTGACGCGGGTCTTCACCCACACCTATCTTCGCGACCCCAACGTCGACCTCGACAGCCTGCTAGAGCCAGCGAGTGGCGAGCATGCCGCTGCCGCTGCTGAGGCCGTGAAGGGTCGTGCGGAGGCTCTGCTGGGGAAGTTCCGGGCCTTCAGCACCAGGCCGAAGCAGAGCGCTGCCAGCCCGACAACTCCACAAGGCAAACCCGCTCCACGCAACTCCACGGCCGGCAAGTGACTCCGTTGTGGCTCCCGCCCCGCTTTTAGTTTCTGCACATGTATCAGGCCTCGGGGAGGCGTTAAAACTTGCATTTGGTGCTGTGATAACAGTATGGACTGTAAGATTTGCTTTTGAATTCCTTGAAATTTGTGCTATTTCCTTCCTAGTTGCTTGTGTCCTACGCCAGAAGAGCCCGGCCCCGTGCATACCTCAGCCGCCGTTAGCCCCGACCGGAAACTAGGACGGGACCAAGGAGTGAGGGGCTACGTGACAAGCTAGGCTCCTGAGTCGCGATGCTCAGGAGTCCCCCTTGGCGCTCGAACAACGAGTAGGGAGGTGAGATGTGGGGGTGGATCTACCGTTCTACGTCTGCAGAGCCCGGCCCCGCGCATACCTCAACCGCCATTAGCCTTTCGGAACTAAGGAGTGAGGGGCTACGTGACCAGTTAGGCTCCTGAGTCGCGATGCTCAGGAGTCCCCCTTGACGCTCAAATGGCCTTCATACCTTGGCTCCGCTCGGGGAGGGACGTGCGACGAACCAGGCCCAGGGGGCCTAGCTAGGTGGCGTGCATCTGGGCATGACCCAGGCGTAGCCCCCGTGCCCAGCCCCCTCGCGCGGCACTCCCGAGGGGAGGCGTTGCGATGAGGCTAGACACTGAGCTCTGGGCTCCCTGAGGTTGATGCGGCCCGGGGGGCACCCTCAGTTGTTTATCACCAGCGCGGAGCATAGCGCTTCCGTATGTGTACGGGCATAGCCGCTCCTCGGGAGTGTCGTCAGCCAGCGCGGAGCATGGTGCTTCCACTGGTGCGTGGGAGGGGGCTCCCCTCCGGGAGGAGCCCCCGGGGCGTGTACAGCCCCGCCCTGACACGTGGCTGGCACGGTAGGGCTTGATGAGGTGTATCTGGGCACCCGTGAGCCAGCGCGGGACTCACGGGGCCCTACCTCAAGGCGGGTTGCGCCTGGCTTTGGGCCTTATCTTGGAGTGTGTTCCTGCAAATTTGGCTAGGTGCCGGTGCTCTACGTCCTCGGGTCCCGGCTTTGGGGTGGTCTCAGCCGTCGCTGGTATGCCAGGGCATGATGCCGTGAGCAAGACCAGAGGGTGAGGGCCGGAGAGCCAGTAGGAGCCCTGAGTCGCGATGCTCAGGCACCCCCCCTTTAACGCGCAAGCTGGGTTAGATGTCGAAACTCTACGTCCTCGGGTCCCGGCTCTCGGACTGGTCTTAGTCGTTGCTGGTATGCCGGGGCGCGATGCCGTGGGCAAGACCAGAGGGTGAGGGCCGGAGAGCCGATAGGAGCCCTGAGTCACGATGCTCAGGCACCCCCCCTTTAACGCGCAAGCTGGGTTAGATGTCGAAACTCTATGTCCTCGGGTCCTGGCTCTCGGGCTGGTCTCAGCCGTCGCTGGTATGCCGGGGCGCGATGTCGTGGGCAAGACCAGAGGGTGAGGGCCGGAGAGTCGGTAGGAGCCCTGAGTCGTGATGCTCAGGCACCCCCCTTTAACGCGCAAGCTTGCGACATCCAAGAAGAAAAGGTACCATGAACAGGCACCAAATAACAAGCATGATGGGTCAAAAACATGGCCCCAAGATAAATGCAAGAGGGGTACATGCCACTAGATCTGACCCGAGCGGCTTGGGGATAATGCAGCCCGAGGGGCGCCCCCAGCAGAGTAAGCTAAAAACATGAGATAAAAAAGATACATGCCACAGGGACGGACCCACGCGGCCTGGGAATAATGCAGCCTTGAGGGCGCTCGTAGCTGGAAATGAAACTTGAAAGATGTCACCTGATGCTGAAGACGAAGGGGTGTTCATGCAGCAGACTCGGTGGGCTGCGGGAGCAGATCCTCACGAGCCCCCAGGCCCTGGGGCCTCAGGAGGCTCCGGAGGCGCTGGTGGCTCCTCGCGGAACGTCTCCATCTCCACTAGGGCTGCGGAACGCCTGACCTCTTGAGCCTCCAGGATGGCCCTCATGAGGCGCTGGTACGCAGCAGCCGCGTTCGGCGAGCCGTAAGGCATGCGAACGTAGCTGTGAGGCGGACCCTCGCAGCGTCCCACTCGCGAAGGCCAGAGGCGCTCGTGAGACGCGGCTTGGTTGAGCCCTGGTATGTCGATGCAGACGCGCAGCCCACCATCCTCGCCTGGATGGGGAGCCACACCGGGTAAGCCGCGGCTGCCTCTCATGACCCTTGACTCCTGTAGCTCCTGAATGGCTTTGCTGACGAACTCCTGAGGATTTGGCCCTCCTGGCCTTGCTCCTTCTTGATGGAAACGTGCTTCGAAACACGCCTCCACGTGGTTCCCAAGCGCCTCCCTCGTGACCTTGGCAAGGTCGATGACCCTCTAGGGGAGAGCCCCCGAGCCCTGCCTGAGGAGGGCGCTGGGCGCGCTTCCCTATGCGATGGAAGGAGGTTCCCCCTGAGCAGGCGCGGGCCCTGAGGGACCTGCCTCCTGAGGGGATGGGCCGGTCGATGTCTTGTTCTTCTTGGGGGCGGCCTCGGGAAGCCTCCTACTTCCGCGGTTCGGGTCTTCCAGTGATGCGGCCTGAAAGGCTCGCTCCAGGGAGCACACTGCGTCTCTCTCTTCGCAGGGCACCGTGATGACTCCGCCACTTCCTGGCATCTTGAGGACGTTGTAGCCGTGGTGGGTTACGGCCATGAACTTGGCCAGCGCCGGGTACCCGAGGATGACGTTGTACGGCAGGCGAATGTGGGCGACGTCGAAGTCGATGAGCTCGGTGCGGTAGTTGTCACGTGCCCCGAAGGTGACAGGGAGGCGGACCTGCCCAATCGGGACCGTGGAGCCGTCGGTGACTCCGGAGAAAGGCTTGGTTGGCTGAAGCTGATTGTAGGGCACTTGGAGATTGTTGAATGTTTCCACGGACAGGACGTTGAGCCCTGCCCCGCCATCAATGAGGGTCCTGGTGACTAGCACGTTGCTGATGATTGGGGAACAAAGCATCGGGAGGACTCCTGCGGTGGCCGCGCACTTGAGCTGATCCGCTGAGCTGAACGTGATGGCACACGCCGACCGCCTGACAGGGCGCGTGGCCTCGAGCTTGGGAAGGACTATATTCACTTCGCGGGCGAACTTCTTGAAGATGCGCTGAGAGGCTGGGGCTTGAGCTCCGCCCAGGATGCAGGAGATCGCATGTGGTTCCTGGAAACCCCCAGCCCCTTCGTCCTCATGACGGTCCTCATTTCACCTTGGTTGCGGCGGTAGCGGAGGGAGGCATGGGTTACCTTGCGGGCGATCCTCGCGAGGCTGATCCCTCCAGCCTCCCTCGCGAGGCGGGTCCTGCCAGCGATCCTTGCGAGGATGGTCGCGCCACCCTTGACATGGGCCGCGGTCTTCCCAGCGTCCTACGTTCCTTCCTCCTCCTCGGCCGTAGCCCCGGTCGCTGCGGTCGGGACGCTGGCCAGTCCGTCCTTCACGCACGGCCCGGAGCTCTTGGCATTCATTGGTGTTATGGGTGTGGAGGTCGTGGTACCCGAAGTACCAACTGCCCTTGGAGGATTCGGGCTGATCTCTGCCCCGCTTGGTGTCTGGTTCTGCCGCGAGCACGACAGCCCCTTTGCACTTCACGTCCTTGGCCTTGGGCCTCTTCTCTTCTGGGTCTGCGGCAGGCAACTTGAGGAGGGAGAGATGCCCTTCCTCGGCCCTAGCGCACTTGGTCGCCAGGTTGAACAGCTCCAAGGAAGTGCACAGATCTTCATATTGCGAGCTCCTCCTTCATTTTAACGTCACGCACACTGTCAGAGAAGGCTGAGATGATGGCCTCCTCGGTCACCTTGGGAATCTTGAGGCGTGCGTTGTTGAAGCGCTGGGTGTACTTCTACAGGGTTTCCCCTGGCTGCTGCTTGATGCGGCGCATGTCACTCACGGCGGATGGTCGGTCGCGAGTACCCTGGAGGTTGGCGATGAAGCGGGTGCGCATCTCGTCCCAGGAGGAGATTGTGCCTGGGGCCAGGTTCAGAAGCCAGGTGCGGGCCCCGTCCTTGAGAGCCATGGGAAATCAGTTTGCCATGACCTTCTCGTCTCCGTTGGCAGCCTCGATGCCCAGCTCGTAGAGCTGGAGGAACTCTGCAGGGTCAGCCGTGCCGTCGTAGAGAGGAGTCAGGTCTAGCTTGAACTTGCCGGGCCACGCGACGGTGCGTAGCTCGGTGGTGAAGGCGCGGCAGCCCGCTGTGGCCACGGGAGGCCTTGGAGGACGAGGGGCTTGGTCCTGCGGGTCCCTGTGCACCGCAGCCGGGTGCAGCGCGGGGTCTTGACATGCTGGAACAGGAGCGTGGTCGGGACGAGCCGAAGCAGGGAGCGCTCGGGCAGCTTCTCGAGGGCGAGGGACTTCTTGGCAGCTTTGCTCTTGCCGTGCTGGTGCCTAACAGGGCGGGTTCCGCCCAGGGGCCGCGTGCCTTGGAGCTAGGGCACCTTCTTGAGGGGGAGGCGGCTGAGGCGCCCTAGGAGCTTCATTGCCCGTGCATGGCGGGGCGCGGTGCAGCGAGAAAGATGGCGCGGGGGAGCCCCCAGTGGCGCAAACGAGTTCGGCGACTTGGTCGAGCCATTCTTCGTAGACGTCGTCAATTGGGCGGTAGCACAGGAGCACGTTTGCCGCGATGAGTGCAGCTCGAGCCTCCATGGCCGCGCGGGGCGCGCGGGACGAAGAACCAGCAAGGGTGAGCGAGGGTGTAGCGGTGCGGCCGTCTCGCCTCATGGACGGGTGCAGGGACGATGCTTGCTGCTCGTTCCCCGCCGGGCCGATGGCGGCGTTGACGGCAGGCGACGGGGAACGACGAGGGCGTCCGCCAACGGGAGCCGTCTGGGTGACGCGGGAAGCGAGGGCGGCTCGGTGCTCGGCGCGAACCCGGCATGCGTCAGACATGGACGCGGCGGTCGGAGAAGAACAGGGCGACGGAAGACAAATTATGGAGCACCCCTACCTGGCGCACCAAATGTCGGATTTAGGGTTCCGGCAGACCCTTGAGGTTTGAACACTGGGGTGCGTGCGGAGGTTTCGCCTTCTACCTACCTGTTCCTCACCGAATCGCTAGGATCTAAACTACAAGAAGAACAACACAAGAGACACAGGGTTTATACTGGTTCAGGCCACCATTGTGGTGTAATACCCTCCTCCAGTGTGTGGTCTGGTGGATTGCCACTTGGGCTGATGATGAACAATACAAGGAAGAACAGCCTCGCAAGGGTCTGTTCTTGTGGTGGTGTTGTCCCTTTGGAGGGGTTGATTCTCTGTGCCTATCCTATCTCCGGATTCCTCTCTAGATCTCCCAACCCTGTGGGTGGCTAGTCCTATTTATAGGCAAAGGCCCTGGGCCTCTTCCCAAATATTGAGCGGGAAGGGCGCCAACAATTGGCCATTTTGAAGGGGAACATCTAGTACACTTATCCTGACTAAAGTTGGTCCTCGCCTGTCAAAGGCTCCGGTGGTGACGCCGGCTTGGGCTCCACGGTGACCTCCATCCTGCCGTTGGACTGGTCTTGGTCTTGTTGCACCGAAATGGATGCCTTTGCTTGATGCTCTCACCTACGCTTGCTCCCCTTGCACCAAAGAGGAAAGAAGGACACTGCGCGGGCTGGCGCCCGCCTGGTGCCCTTGGTCGTCATGGCTTGCGTCATGGGCACCTCGCGAGGTACCCCGCCTTGATCTCTCCACCTCCTCGTGACCCAGCCTGATGAGGCCATGCCTGACGAAGCTCCTTGTCGTCCGCCCCGCGAGGCTTGGCCCCTTGCGAGGGTCTTGAGCTTGTGTTGATGAAGATGGGCCGTGCTGGGCCCCCTTTCAGCCACGCCGCAGGCCATAGGCAGGCAAGTCTGGGGACCCCCATTCCCAGAACACCGACAGAGCCCAGTTAGATTTGATGGGCGCGGATGCGCGCGGTCCGGAACACATGACCGGAGATGAGTCCGGGGGTCCGGAGACATAGATCCCTTTAGGAGAGGAGTCTATGTTCGGTTCCAATGCCGAGGAGTGTGCGGCCTTTGGGGCGGGGTCCATCCACCCATCCTCGAAAGGTGCGACCTGCTTTGGAACGAAGTCCGGAGCTGTAGCAGGTGCAATGTTCTGAATACTGTCCGACTGCAGATCTAGGTCATGCACATCGCGATCGTTCTGTGCTCCTCCCACGGGCCCGAATCCGTCGAAGATCAAGTCTCTGCGGATGTCTGCAGTGTAGTTTAGGTTTCCAAACCTGACCTCATGGCCAGGGGCGTAGCTATCGATCTGCTCCAGAAGGCCAAGCGAGTTGGCCCGCAGTGCGAAGCCGCCGAACACGAAGATCAGTCCGGGGAGAAAAGTCTCATCCTGGACGGCGTTGTTGAAGGTTGGAGAAGCCATCAAGCCTTACAGCAACGACACAGAGGAACTCTCAATGAAAGCACCAATGTCGGTGTCAAAACCGGTGGATCTCGGGTAGGGGGTCCTGAACTGTGTGTCTAAGGCTGATGGTAATAGGAGGCTGGGGACACGATGTTTACCCAGGTTCGGGCCCTCTCGATGGAGGTAATACCCTACTTCCTGCTTGATTGATCTTGATGATATGAGTATTACAAGAGTTGATCTACCACGAGATTAGAGAGGCTAAACCCTAGAAGCTAGCCTATGGTATGATTGTTGTTGTGTCCCATGGACTCAACCCTCCGGTTTATATAGACACCAGAGGGGGCTACGGTTACACAGGGTCGGTTTACAAAGGAGGAGATCTACATCCGAATCGCCAAGCTTGCCTTCCACGCCAAGGAGAGTCCCATCCGGACACGGGATGAAGTATTCAATCTTGTATCTTCATAGTCCAACAGTCCGGCCAAAGTATATAGTCCAGCTGACCAGATACCCCCTTATCCAGGACTCCCTCAGTGGCCGCCTCGGGATTTTCAACCTCCCCTTGAGTAGCTGGAGGGTCGGGCACAAACACGTTCTCCTCGAGAACATCTTCTTGGTTGGTAGGGGTTGTGTCAACACGTTCTTCTTCTTGACGGGGTTCTTGATTTTCATCGGCTGATGCAGCTGGTATGTCTTTAGCAGCATTGGCTTCAGTCGCAGAGACATTTGTAGTAGGAGTGGCTTCAGGAAACACTTGTTGTGCTGCCAAGTTGGGTTGCACTTATCCTTCTGGAACGCTCGATGGAGCGACTTGTGGCCTTAGTCCTTTGCAAAGCCTGTGGAATGTGGGCGACGCCTTTGGAGTTGGAGTTGGATGGACCACATAGTTGTCATCATCATCAAGCACCGGATTGGTGACTTGAGGTGGGGGAGTTCTCGGTGAGTCTTGACTTGGAGTTGCTGGTTGGGGGCGATTAGCCCATGAGGCATCTTGAGAGATTGGCGTCAAAGGACGACCAATACTGATGAGTTTGTTGTTCGTGAGAACAGGCGATGATACCGGTTGGCGCTCGATTTGAGGAAGGACTTCATCATCATTCGCATTGTCTTGGAGACCAATGTCTTCAGCCGTGATGGGGTCAACGACTGGAACTTCTTCAGCTTTAGGAGCCTCTATGTAAGCAGGCTTGTGAACTATCAACTGGCGCTCTTGGTGTTCGGATGCAGGACGAGCAAAAGAGATGGGCTCGACAACGAGGGGCTTTGTGGGAGCAGCCCGATCTTTCTTCTTGGTCTCTCTTTTCTTGGTGGGTGGAGCATCGTCAGTGGTGTTCTTGAGTATGTGCTTTCTGGCTTCGGCTTCAGCTGCCCTGGTTTTCTTCAGTTCCGAAGCCATTGTGGGGACCTTAGGCTTCGAGCCTGTCATACTGGCAGGGAAGACAATGCGAGGTTCTTCCCGCCTCGGTGCTTCAGCTTGGGCCACAGCAGGCTTCTTCCTCTTTGCAGCCAGCTTGGGGTCTAGGCC
This sequence comes from Triticum aestivum, assembly GCF_018294505.1. NCBI lineage: Eukaryota > Viridiplantae > Streptophyta > Magnoliopsida > Poales > Poaceae > Triticum > Triticum aestivum. The sequence continues at coordinate 461,981,308 of NC_057795.1, forward strand.
AGGACGCCCAAGTGTCTTGCGCTTCTCAACTTCATTGTAAGCTTGAACACACTTGGCAGCTAGATTTTTCATTCGCTCTTGTGAACCTTTGGCTTCTTCGCGCTTCTTGCGAAATGCCTCCTTGAGGTCATGCAACATCAGCTTGAAGTTCTGAACATTAGCCACACTGAGCTTGGCCACGTGCTTCTTGAACTGTTCTTTCTCATAGTCAATTTTATTTTTCAGTTCAACAATCCTCTAAGCCAGAGCCAGCTCAGGAGCAATGGCGCCTTGGAAGGTGACGCTGATGCCAATTGGAAGCTGAAGATCATCAAAGCTGAGATTTGGGTTGTCAAACCACTCATCAATGAAATTGTCCAGAATGTTCACATCAAAGAGGGGCAGATCATTGAAGATCTCCGCCTCTTGCTTGCTCTTAAACAACAGCTCAAGGGCATCATCACCACACTCATCATCTATTGACAGATCAATGGCTTCAGTCTCATTCCCCAGAACGGCAGCAGGTGTCAAGGCTTGACCATAACTCTGGACATTTTTATTCTGGGGCTTCTCTTTCTTCTTGGAGATTCGAGAGAGATCTTCAGAATTGATACTTGGTGCAGGAGGGGCAGTTGCCAATGGCTTTGCACATGAAGCTTTTGATGCAGTAGTAGGTTTTCAAGCCTTGGTTTTCTTCTGCTTCTGCGGCTTAGGAGGAGCTGGGGCTTCATCAGAGTCAGCATCATCAGTAGAGTGATCCACATTGGTACCTTGAATAACAATGTGAGTGATGAGGCCTTCCAGATTGTAGAAGGGGCCGATTCTATTTTCATTGGCTTCACGGGTGCCATCTTCCCGAGGAGCAGATGGACCTGGGTTGAAGTCAAGTCCAAATGTCTTCTTGTTCTTCACAGCAGAGTCTTTGGCAAACTTGAAGTTGCGCTTGAACAGATTGTCTTTGCGACACCACAACAGAGAAGATGGGTCAGCATTCTCTAGCTGTGGTTCGCGAACCATGCACGGATTGAAGCCTTGATCAATAGCTTCAGACTTGGACCTGGGTGGAAGAATTTTGTATAGGATGTCTCTGATACGTCTCCAACGTATCTACTTTTCCAAACACTTTTGCCCTTGTTTTGGACTCTAACTTGCATGATTTGAATGAAACTAACTCGGACTGACGATGTTTTCAGTAGAACTGCCATGATGTTGTTTTATGTGTAGAAAAGAAAAGTTCTCGGAATGACCTGCAAATCCACGGAGGCACTTTTTGGAATTAATAAGAATTTCTGGGCGAAAGAAATACACTAGGGGGCCCAGGGCCTGTCCACGAGACAGGGGGGCGCCCCCCCTGTAGGGCGCGCCCCCTATCTCATGGGCCCCCTGGACCTCCACCGACCTCAACTCCAACTCTATATCTTCCGTCTCGCGGAGACAAAAATCAAAGAGAAAGTTTCATCGCGATTTACGATACAGAGCCGCCGCCAAGCCCTAATCTCGCTCGGGAGGGCTGATCTGGAGTCTGTTCGGGGCTCCGGAGAGGGGGATTCATCGCCGTCGTCATCATCAACCATCCTCCATCACCAATTTCATGATGCTCACCGCCGTGCATGAGTAATTCCATCGTAGTCTTGCTGGACGGTGATGGGTTGGATGAGATTTACCATGTAATCAAGTTAGTTTTGTTAGGGTTTGATCCCTAGTATCCACTATGTTCTGAGATTGATGTTGCTATGACTTTGCTATGCTTAATGCTTGTCACTAGGGCCCGAGTGTCATGATTTCAGATCTGAACCTATTATGTTTTCATCAATATATGTGTGTTCTTGATCATATCTTGCAAGTCTATAGTCACCTATTATGTGCTATGATCCGACAACCCCGAAGTGACAATAATCGGGATACTTCTCAGTGATGACCGTAGTTTGAGGAGTTCATGCATTCACTATGTGTTAATGCTTTGGTCTGGTTCTCTATTAAAAGGAGGCCTTAATATCCCTTAGTTTCCACTAGGACCCCGCTGCCACGGGAGGGTATGACAAAAGATGTCATGCAAGTTCTTTTCCATAAGCATGTATGACTATTTACGGAATACATACCTACATTACATTGATTAATTGGAGCTAGTTCTGTGTCACCCTATGTTATAGCTATTACATGAGGAATCGCATCCGGCATAATTATCCATCACTGATCCATTGCCTACGAGCTTTTCACATATTGTTCTTCGCTTATTTACTTTTCCGTTGCTATTGTTACAATCACTACAAAACACCAAAAATATGGCTATTACTATCTTTACCTTTTGCCACCGTTACCATTACTATCATACTACTTTGCTACTAAATACCTTGCTACAGATACTAAGTTATCCAGGTGTGGTTTAATTGACAACTCAACTGCTAATACGCAAGAATATTCTTTGGCTCCCCTTGTGTTGAATCAATAAATTTGGGTTGAATACTTTACCCTCGAAAGCTGTTGCGATCCCCTACACTTGTGGGTTATCAAGACTAATTTCTGGCGCCGTTTCTGGGGAGCATAGCTCTATTCTCTGAGTCAATTGGGATATATATCTGTTGATCACTATGAAGAACTTGAAAGACGCTAAAACTAAGATCTATCCCTCAACTACGAGGGGAGGTAAGGAACTGCCATCTAGCTCTACACTAGATTCCTAAACCTGTTATGGCTATGAATTCTGATATGTCGCGTGTTATCGATGATGCCACTTGTGCTTTGCTTGATACTTATGATGAAACTACTTCTGTGCGTGATACTACTGTGCCATTAGGTGAATTTCTTGATGAACAACTTGCTAGGGCTAGAGAGAATGAAATTATTGAAGATGCTATTATTGATGATAGTGATGATGAAAATTCTTCAAATGATTATGTTTTGCCTGTTGTTCCTAAGGGTTATGTTATGAATAAAGAAGCTGTTGAAGCTATCTTTGCTTGCCAAGATAGATATGATCTTAAGAAACTATTAGCTAAATGGAAGCAGCAATCTCTTAATGCTAGAATGAAACCTGACCCTGCTTTTGCTACTTCACCTATCTGTGTTACTGATAAGGATTATGAATTCTCTGTTGATCCTGAAATTATTACTTTGGTAGAATCCGATCCTTTTTATGGCCTTGAATCTGAAACTGTTGTGGCACATCTTACCAAGTTGAATGATATAGCTACCCTGTTTATTCATGATGAGAAGTCTCGCTATTTTTATATCCTAAAGATATTTCGGTTCTCATTAAAGGGTGATGCTAAGACTTGGTATAATTCTCTTGCTCCTGGATGTGTGCATAGTCCCCAGGATATGATTTATTATTTCTCTGCTAAATATTTCCCTGCTCATAAGAAACAAGCTGCCTTGCGGGAAATATATAATTTTGTGCAAATCAAAGAATAGAGTCTCCCACAAGCTTGGGGAGGCTTCTCCGATTACTTAATACTTTGCCTGATCATCCACTTAAGAAAAATGAAATACTTGATATCTTCTATAATGGACTAACCGATGCTTCCAAGGACTACTTGGATAGTTGTGCTGGTTGTGTTTTCAGGGAAAGAACAGTCGACGAAGCAGAGTTACTATTGAATAATATGTTGACTAATGAAAATAATTGGACCCTTCCTGAGCCAATTCCTGAGGAAATTCCCGAACCAATTGAGCCAACTCCTGAGCCTATTCCTAAACCCACTCCGAAGAAGAGAGGTGTTCTATTTCTCGGTCCTGAAGATATGCAAGAGGCAAAGAAATCAATGAAATAAAAAGGTATTAAAGCTGAAGATGTTAAGAATTTACCTCCTATTGAAGAAATACATGGTCTTAATATACCGCCTGTTGAAGAAACACATTGTCTTGATAACCCGACACAGGTAGTAAAGGTAAATTCTCTCTATAGATATGATAAAGATGAAATCCCATCTACTAAATTTCATAGCCCTTGCTTAGATGAATTTGATGATTTCATGAATAGACAAGCAAATTTCAATGATTATGTTGGTAGATAATTGAAGAATATTGCTTATACGATAGTACGCTTGAATGATTATGTAGCTAGAATTAAAAGTGAACATAAACTCACTAGCAAACATGCTTCCATGATTGCTACTCAAGCTGAACAAGTACTTAAGGCTCAGAATGAATTGCTTGCTGAGTTAAATAATAAAAATGACTTTGCTGTTAGAGTGGCTACTAGAACTGGTAAAATGACTTAGGAACCTTTGTATCCTGAAGGCCACCCTAAAAGAATTGAACAAGATTCTCAGAATAATAATCTAGATGCTCCTAGTTCTTCTAAGAAGAAGAAAAAGAAGAATGATAGGACTTTGCAAACTTCTAGTGAACCTAATGAAGAAACACCTGAGAATCCTAATAATACTTCTATCTCTGATGCTAAAACACCATCCGAAGATGAACATGAACCCGATGATAATACTAATAATGATGTTCATGTAGATGCTCAACCTAGTAATAACAATGATATAGAAATTGAACCTGCGGTTGGTCTTGATAACCCACAATCAAGAAACCAACGTTATGATAAGAGAGATTTTTTTGCTAGGAAGCACGGTAAAGAAAGAGAACCATGGGTTCAGAAACCCATGCCCTTTCCTCCTAAACCATCCAAGTCAAAGGATGATGAGGACTTTGAGCGTTTTGCTGAAATGATTAGACCTATTTTCTTACGCATGCGCTTAACTGATATGCTTAAAACAAACCCTTATGCTAAATATATGAAAGATATCATCACTAATAAGAGGAAAATACCTGAAACTGAGATTTCCACCATGCTTGCCAACTATACCTTTAATGGCTGACAAATGGCTGACAAATCAACTGCTATACCTATCGGCATTTGTGAGGACGTGCCTGTTGTTGTTGCGAATGTTACTATCTTAACAGACTTTGTTATTCTTGATATTCCCGAGGACGATAGTATGTCTATTATTCTTGGTGGACCCTTTTTAAATACTGCAGGAGCTGTTATTGATTGCAATAAAGGCAATGTCACCTTTCATGTTAATGGAAATGAGCATACGGTACATTTTCCGAGGAAGCAAATCCAAGTTCATAGCATAAATACTATTGAGAAAATTCCATCAATTATTATTGGAGGTTTTGAATTTCCTCTCCCTACTGTCAAGAAAAAGTATGATACTCTTATTGTTGGGGATTTTCATATCCCCGTTGAGGTAACTTAGTGTCACTTCGAAATTTCTTCGGTTCCGTGTTATTCGGAATGAGTTTGTTAACAAGACTTGATCAACCTTGTTAGTGGATTCATTTTGATGATCATGAGATGCATGAAACTAGAAGGCACAACCTTCTGTACTTTCTTTTTACTTTCTATTATTTAGATTAAATAAAGCAAAAATAGTATTATCCGTCTGTTTTCTAATTTATCCGTGCAATAAAAAATAGTCCAAAAATAAAAGTGCTCCAAATGCCTTGCAAATTTAGTATGATTTTTTCTGGAATATTTGAGGATTTTAGGCACTGAAAACACTGCAGGAGGGGCAAGCACCAGGCCACGAGAGAGGAGGGCGCCCCCCCTGTAGAGCGCGCCCCCTATCTCGTGGGCCCCTGGTAGCTCCCCTCCACTTATGCCAGCACCCACACACTCCATCTTCTACCCAAAAAAATCCCCATCCAGCTCAAGCACGAGTTCTAGCTCGTTTTGCTGCGATTTTTGATCTCCTTGCTCAAAGCTCCATTCACAAAACTGCTTTGGGAGATTGTTGCTTCGTGTGTGACTCCTCCATTGGTCCAATTAGTTTTTGTTCTAGTGCTTTATGCGTTGCAAATCCTTGTTGTCTTGGTGACCCTGTTCTTGAGCTTGCATGTTAAATTTATGAGGTTCCAAGTAATTCTAATGCATGATATAGGCTCTAGGCACTTGTAGGAGTAGTTGTTATCAATCTTATTTAGTTTTATGCACTTTTATTTTGAAGTTACTAAAATTTCAGAAATTTTCAGAAAAAGAAATATGCTTAGAAGAATGTACCAGGGTGGTTCTTCGGTGAAGAAAGGGCCCAGGATTGCTATACGTGAGCAAGATGTTGAATTGCCGAGGAACACAGATGTACGAGCTTGTGAGTGGCCATCCGATGATTTTATGGTTAGAGCAGGCTTCAAGGAGGAATTTGACGCATATGTGTGTAATGCCGAGCTGGAGGACTTCCTACAAGATAAGTGTCCCCAGTACTATCAATTGACTGATTCCTTTGTGCGGAGGTTTAAATATAACTGTACGCGTAATTCTCCTAGTGTCATATTTGATATTTATAATACATCTTATACCATGGATTTAGAGGATTTTACAACTGCTTGCAAACTGCCACAGTGTGGTAATATTAATGGTCCTCACAAATCTGAATTTAGAGATTTCCTTGCTAGTATTACTGTGGGAGAATCTAGGGACATAGCACAAGCTACCATAGGGAGCATTCATTTTCCTGCTATACATTATTTTGCTCCTTCATCGGTAGATGTAATAATGGTAAGGATGAAGCATATCACATGTGTGTCCCTGATCTGAGTATCCTCAAGAGTGTTGTGTTAGGTTTTAAAGGTTATAACTTGGGGGCAATAGTTGCACGTAGGTTGCAGAATAATAGTAGAAAGGGAAATTTATTTGGAGGAATTTATGCAACCCGTGTGGCTAATTATCTTGGCATAGCCCCACGAGAGGGGGATATGATTTTACCCCCTGTTTATTTGGATAAATAAGCTATGTTTAATCATCATTTTCTTGAGAGGAATGAACAATTCCTCCATTACCGACTAATCTATGACAGACGCGACGTCGTCCCTATTACTCTTCCTGCTCCCTACCTTTTTGATTATCAGGCAAAAGTAAGATATGTTGTCACCAGGGAGAAAGCAGCTGAATATGAGAGGGGAGTGGAGGCAGCTCGCCAACACGCCGCAGCTTAGGAGGCGGTTGCCGCTGCATCTCAGTACGACCCCGGTTTCCCTTATGGATATCAGCCAGGCGGTCCCTGGTATTAGACAAACTTAGGCCTAAAGCCTAAGCTTGGGGGAGTACGTATTTCTCACCGACTTTACATTCATGTTCACACACTAGTTTTCGGTGCTCATACTCTTTCATTGTATTATCCTTGTTAGTTTAAATTTCTTTTTCTAGTTTTCTTCTTGTGTGTTTGATAAACCTTGAGAAAAACCAAAAAAATTAGTTAGTTTAATTTCCATGCTTGTAGTAGAAATTAAAATGAAAACCCAAAAAAAATTCTAATTCTTCTTCTTTCTTGTTGGGAGCTTTCCCGTGTAAATACTTTTATCTTCTTTTCTTTCCTTTGGGGGGGTCGAGAAGACCATATTGAAAATGTTTAGTGGCTCTCGTATGCATGATTGTTTATTTAATTTAGAGCCCATATTATTTGTCTTCTCTCTTGAGTTGAATGCTTGCAGATTCCATCTTAGTCCAATGCATGTGCACTCTTATTATTATACACATCGTTCGGTCGTGCAAGTGAAAGGCAATAATGACGATATATGATGGACTTATTGAGATGAGAAAAGCTGGTATGAACTCGACCTCTCTTGTTTTTGTAAATATGATGAGTTCATCGTTCCTGATTCAGCTTATTATGAAGTAAACATATTTGCAATGACATTTAGAGATTATAGTTGCTTGTGCCATGCTTGATTAGCTTTGAGTTATAATGGTTTACCTTGTGTGCCAACATGCTATTAGAATGATTATGATGTGGTATGATGGGATGGTATCCTCCTTTGAATGAATTGAGTGACTCGACTTTGCACATGTTCATGCATGTAGTTGAATCAAATCAACATAACCTTCACGATATTTATGTTCATGGTGGATTATATCCTACTCATGTTTGTACTCGGTGTGAATTAGTTTTAATGCATGTTTATGACTGTTGTCGCTCTCTCAGTTGGTCGCTTCCCAGTCTTTTGCTAGCCTTCACCTATACTAAGCGAGAATACTGCTTGTGCATCCAAACTCCTTAAACTCCAAAGTTGTTCCATATGAGTCCACTATACCTTCCTATATGCGGTATTTACCTGCCGTTCCATGTAAATATGTATGTGTCCAACTCTAAACCTTCAAATGAAATTTTGTTTTGTATGCTCTAGCCGCTCATGTTCCACTAGGGCTGCCTATATCTTCCATGCTAGGTGGGTTATTCTCAGAGGAGTGGACTCCGCTCCTCATTCACAAGAAAGGGCCGATAACCGGGATGCCTAGTCCCATGATCCAAAAAGATCAAAACAAATCAAAATAATTAAACAAAACTCCCCCAAGATTGTTGTTAGTTGGAGGCACTCGTTGTTTTGAGCAAGCCATGGATTGATGCTTGTTGGTGGTTGGGGGAGTATAAACTTTTACCATTCTGCGTGGGAACTGCCTATAATGCATGTAGTATGGAAGATACAGCCATCTCATAGTTGTTGCGTTGACAGCGAAAGTATGCCACTCAAAATATTATTCAATCTCTATTTTAAAATCGAGCTCTGGCACCTCTACAAATCCCTGCTTCCCTCTGCGAAGAGCCTATCTATTTACTTTTATGTTGAGTCATCCCCTTCTTATAAAAAGCACCCGCTGGAGAGCACACTGTCATTTGCATTCATTACTATTGGTTTATATCGGGTATGACTTGACTGGATCTCTTTTACCATGAATTACAATGTTTAGTCAGTCCTTGATCTTTAAAGGTGCTCTGCATTTATGTTTTCCGGTCTCGGAAAGGGCTAGCGAGATACCATTTTGTTATATCATGTTATGATTGTTTTGAGAAAGTGTTGTCATCCGAGTTTTATTATTATGACTCGCTAGCTGATTATGTTATTGATATGAGTAATTGTGAGACCTAAGTGTTATCGTGAGTATGGTTAGTTCATAATATTTGCTGAAACTTGAATGGTGGCTTTTCATGTTTACAACAACAAGAGCAAACAGAGTTTGTAAAAGTTTTGCTTTATCACTTTCAGTTTATCAACTGAATTGCTTGAGGACAAGCAAAGGTTTAAGCTTGGGGGAGTTGATACGTCTCCAATGTATCTACTTTTCCAAACACTTTTGCCCTTGTTTTGGACTCTAACTTGCATGATTTGAATGAAACTAACCCAGACTGACGTTGTTTTCAGCAGAACTGCCATGATGTTGTTTTACGTGTAGAAAAGAAAAGTTCTCGGAATGACCTACAAATCCATGGAGGCACTTTTTGGAATTAATAAGAATTTCTGGGCGAAAGAAATACACCAGGGGGCCCAGGGCCTGTCCACGAGATAGGGGGGCGCCCCCCTCCCCTGTAGGGCGCGACCCCCTATCTCGTGGGCCTCGTGGACCTCCGCCGACCTCAACTCCAACTCTATATCTTCCGTCTCGCGGAGAAAAAAATCAAGGATAAAGTTTCATCACGTTTTACGATACGGAGCCACCGCCAAGCCATAATCTCTCTCGGGAGGGCTGATCTGGAGTCCGTTCGGGGCTCCGGAGAGGGGGATTCGTCGCCGTTGTCATCATCAACCATCCTCCATCACCAATTTCATGATGCTCGCCGCCGCGCATGAGTAATTCCATCGTAGGCTTGCTGGACGGTGATGGGTTGGATGAGATTTACCATGTAATCAAGTTAGTTTTGTTAGGGTTTGAGCCCTAGTATCCACTATGTTTTTAGATTGATGTTGCTATGACTTTGCTATGCTTAATGCTTGTCACTAGGGCTCGAGTGCCATGATTTCAGATCTGAACCTATTATGTTTTCATCAATATATGTGTGTTCTTGATCCTATCTTGCAAGTCTATAGTCACCTATTATGTGTTATGATCCGACAACCCCGAAGTGACAATAATCGGGATACTTCTCGGTGATGACCGTAGTTTGAGGAGTTCATGCATTCACTATGTGTTAACGCACGCTTGGATTGTCGGGGTGGTCGTTCTGAATTCTTTGGCTTTCAGGCAATAAGGATATAGCATTAAAAGCAGATCTAAATGTTTGTCAGATTGACTTCAGCTGACAAGGTCTCAGTGAAGACAATCAACAGTTTTCAATAGAATGCATATGATTTGGACAGATAGAGTTGAGGTAGAAGCATAGATAGGTTAGGGTCCGATCACATTCACTTAGATCAAAAGATTCAGCAAGAAGTCATAGCTATAAGTGAATGTTGTAGAGGACAGAACACAAATATGTATATAATTCGTATAAGACCAAATCAACAGGATGAAGATAAATATGAACTTAAGTCAAAGATGAAGACAAATCAAGTATGAAGACTTTGCAATCATAACGCCAAGGGAAACACTTCAAACAAAAGTTTGGTGGTGGCGTTACCCACCGTATAGGAAGTATTAGACCCAGACACGGCGCACAATTATCGTGGCGCTCCGAAGTCAAATTCTGCATTAATGTATTCACACTTAGAGTGTATGTCTTCATTGATTGAAAATATACATTACTTCGTGTGTTGCACATATAAGTCATCAAAATGCATGTGTTAGGATGTGTGTACAATCACAGGACATTTGAGGATTCCAAGATATTTAGCTCACACCGCAACTTGCAAAACCTTTTCTCATCCAAGGGCTTTGTGAAGATATCAGCCAATTTCTCTTTAGTGTTGACGTGAATGATATCAATATCTTCCTTCATGACATGATCTCTAAGAAAGTGATGACGAATTTCAACGTGCTTTGTCTTCGAGTGCTGAACTGGGTTGGCAATCTTGATGGCGCTTTCATTATCGCAGTAGAGTGGCACATTCTTCAGGTGGATACCATAGTCCTTGAGAGTTTTCTTCATCCAGAGAAGCTGAGCACAGCAAGATCCAGCAGCAATGTATTCGGATTCAGAAGTGGAGAGAGATACATAGTTCTGCTTCTTTGAAGACCAACAGACAAGAGATAGTCCCAGAAAGTGACATGTGCCTGATGTGGACTTGTGATCAACCTTGTCACTAGCATAATTAGCATCTGAGAATCCAATTAGATCAAACTCTGTGCCCTTTGGATACCATAATCCTAGTATTGGGGTGTAAGCCAAATATCGAAGAATTCGCTTCACAACTAAGTGATGCGATTCCTTTGGTGCCGCTTGGAATCGGGCACAGATGCAAACACTAAGCATTATATCTGGCCTAGATGCACATAAATAAAGTAAAGAACCAGTCATGGAGCGGTATACCTTTTGATCGAACTCTCTACAATTGGCGTCGGGACCCAGATGACTTTTGGTTAGCATTGGCGTCGTGTAACCTTTGCTTTCTTGCATTCCAAACTTCTTCAGGCAATCTTTGAGATATTTTTCTTGAGATCTGAAGATGACGTTGCGTTGCTGACGGATTTGGAGACCCAGGAAGAACTTCAGCTCGCCCATCATGGACATCTGATATTGCTCTTGCATCATGTGACCAAACTCATCACTGTATTTCTTGTTAGTGCAGCTGAAGATAATGCCATCCACATAGATTTGGCACACAAATAGTTCACCATCATATGTCTTCATGAAGAGTGTAGGATCTAGTGAACCAGGTTTGAAGCCTTTGCTCTTCAGAAAGTCTTTGAGTGTGTCATACCAAGCACGAGGGGCTTGTTTGAGGCCATACAATGCCTTGTTGAGCTTGTATACCATATCAGGATGTTTTGAATCTTCAAAGCCAGGAGGTTGTGCAACATATACTTCTTCTTCAATCTTTACATTGAGAAAGGCACTCTTCACGTCCATTTGATACAGAAGGATGTTGTGATGATTTGCATAGGCTAGTAGTATGCGAATGGCTTCAAGCCTAGCCACCGGAGCAAATGTTTCATCGAAGTCAATCCCTTCCACTTGAGTGTATCCTTGTGCAACGAGATGAGCCTTGTTTCTGACAACTTGACCATGCTCATCTTGCTTGTTGCGATATATCCATTTGGTGCCAATGATATTGTGCTTACGAGGATCAGGACGCTTGACCAATTCCCACACATTGTTCAGCTCAAATTGTTGAAGCCCTTCTTGCATGGCTTGAATCCATTCAGGTTCCATGAAGGCTTCAGTAACTTTCTTGGGTGCAGAGATTGAGACGAATGCAAAATTCCCACAGAAATTTGTTAGTTGTGTTGCTCTTTGAGTAGCTCTTGAACGAGTGAGTGGACCGGGTGCATTGATGTTGTCTATTATCTTCTCAATCTATACTTAATTTGCAACACGAGGATGAACAGGACGAAGATTTTGCTCTTGTTGATCAATGTCATCATTTGTGGAATTGTCTTCAGGCTGAGCAATGTCTTCAGGTTGATTAGGTGCAGAAATGATAAGTTCCTCTTCAGTCTGAGCCTCAGAAGGTATGATCTCTCCAATTCCCATTTGCTTGAGTGATTCACTAGGAGGTACTTCATCTAGCACATTTGGCAGGTGCTCTCTTTGTGAGCCGTTAGTCTCATCGAACCGCACATCCACAGTTTCAACCACTTTATAGCGAAAGAGGTTGAAGACTCTGTAGGAGTGCGAATCCTTTCCGTAACCAAGCATAAAACCTTCATGTGCTTTCGGTGAAAATTTTGAAGTGTGATGTGGATCCTTGATCCAGCACCTAGCACCAAATACTCTGAAGTAGCTTACATTTGGCTTCTTACCAGTTAGGAGTTCATAGGATGTTTTCTTCGGAAGCTTGTGAAGATAAACATGGTTGATGACGTGGCATGTAGTATCAATGGCTTCAGGCCAGAATTTCCGTGGAGTCTTGTACTCATCGAGCATCGATCGGGCCATCTCAATAAGGGTTATCTTCTTGCGCTCCATGATGCCATTCTGCTGAGGTGTGTATAGAGCAGAGAACTCATCAGTGATGCCCATAGTATCTAGATAAAGGTCGAGGCCGGTGTTCTTGAACTCAGTGCCGTTGTCACTTTTGATATGCTTGAACTTGACGCCATAGTTCGTCATGGCACGATTGGCAAAGCGTCTGAAGACATCCTGCACTTCATTCTTGTAGAGGATTATATGCACCCAAGTATATCTAGAGTAATCATCAACAATGACAAAGCCATAGAGACAAGCAGTGGTAGTGAGAGTAGAGTAGTGAGTAGGGCCAAATAAGTCCATATGTAGCAGCTCGAAGGGTTGAGATGTAGTCATGATTGTCTTCGAGGGATGCTTGGCCCTAGTCATCTTTCCAGCTTCACAGGCACCACACAGATGATCCTTCTTGAACTTGACGCCTTCGATGCCCACGACATCCTTCTTCTTTGCGATAGTGTGCAAGTTCCTCATGCCAGCATGCCCTACCTTTGATGCCAAAGCCAACACTCTAAAGCTTTTTCTAGAAGACATACGGCCATCTGCGGTCCTGCTGAGAAATCTACCATATACAGATCATCTTTCCGATACCCTTCAAAGACTAGAGACTTGTCAGATTCCATTAGTACAAGGCAACGATATTTTTGAAATAGCACAATCATGTTTAAGTCTCAAAGCATTGAGACAGACATTAAGTTGAAACCAAGGGATTCAACAAGCATCACTTTATCCATGTGATGATCCCTTGATATTGCAACTCTACCTAGACCCAATACCTTGCTTTTACCAGTGTCAGCAAATGTTATGTGACTCTTGTCTGATGGAAGTAGCGTTGAATCCATCAGAAGACTTCAATTGCCAGTCATGTGGTTAGTGCATCCACTGTCCATAATCCATTCTGAAGTACGAGGTGTCATAGCCTACAGTGCAGTTTGGGGGATAGGCTTCACCAAGCGAGTTGTGAAGCATAAACATTTGATGAACAAGTGGAACATGGAAATTCAGATCCTGGTTAGGATAGATAGGATGAGTGTCAAGGAATCCTGGGACAAAATACATAGTAAGACTATTTGGGCATTTTATCTTGCGCCCCACAAGATGTTTAAGGTCCCCAGCATTAGCATCGGACGCCTTTGATTTCCGGCTGGAGACCCTTCCCTCCAAAAGAGTGTTAAGTTTTCTTAACCACCCACATTTTCAGGGGTGGCTTAGAAGCAATGAGTCTAAGTGCAGCACCTGAGAACTTTGGCTTTGGAGACCTAGTAAATAGCCTTGCAGGAGGTGAATAATACTCATAGGAATAAGCAGAAAAGTTCTTTGTTCTATGAACATAGTGGTTTGATGAAACACGCTCCTATTCATGGGTCTGAGTATGATTTCCCTGCAAAACATTGACATTAGGGTGACTCAGATGAGTCCTCGGTCTGTATGAAGCTTTTGGACCATATGAAGCCTTTTGTATGGGGTTTTTCTTCTTCACAGGTGGTGTCATGATGAAATTCACTGGAAGATTCTCAAGATAGCTTTTGGGTACCCATATCTTCTTCATAGGTGGCCCATTCCTGCAGTTAGTACCAATATACCTAGCAAACACTTCGCCATTCTGATTCTTCAACAGTTTATAGTTTGCATCAAAGGATTCATCAATAATAATAGGGTTAGCACAAGTGAAACCAGATAAGGTGGATGGATCTACTAAAGGTTCCTTTGCAGCAACCCATGTGGTTTTGGGGTACTGCTCAGGCTTCCAGTAAGACCCATCAACATTCATTTTCCTCTCGAACCCAACACCCTCTTTCCTAGGGTTTCGGTTCAGAATTTGCTTTTTGAGGACATCACATAATGTCTGATGCCCTCTAAGACTTTTGTACATCCTGTCTCAAGTAGTGTATTCAATCTAGCATTCTCATCAGCAATAGTAGTGGTATCCTCGGCAGAGGGGTAAGTTACCACATTAGCAGTTAAAGATATTGCAACAGGAGTAGCAGTAGAACATTCAGCAATAGAGGCAACGTTATCATGCTCAATGCATTTTAGACATGGTGGTTCAAATCCTTCCTGAGCGGTACTGATCTGTTGAGCGTGAAGTGACTCGTTCTCCTTTTGAAGATCTTCATGAATTGCTCTCAATTTCTCAAGATCTTGCTTCCTTTGAAGATAATCGTAGGAAAGCTTTTCATGTGCTGTTGTGAGTGTTTCATGACGAATTTCAAGTTCTTCGTACTTAACATGAAGATTTTTGATGTCTTCAATTAAGGACTGAGATCGGATCATTTCCGCGTCCAACAGGTCATCGCTTTTGTCTAACAGTTTTTGAATGTGTTCCATAGCTTTTTGTTGTTCAATTGCAATTTTAGCAAGTGTTTTGTAACTAGGTTTGGATTCACCATCGGAGTCATCTTCACTTGATGTTTGAAAGTAGGCATCGCGTGATTTTACCTTGGTACCACATGCCATGAAGCAGTAGGTGGGATCCGAGTCGTCCTTTTCATTATCATCAGCGTTGGTGACGGAGCCATTGTCTTCAGTGTTGAAGATGGACTTGGCAACATAGGCTGTAGCTAGAGCCAGACTCGCAACACCAGAGTCGGACTCCTCCTCAGACTCCACCTCCGCCTCCTCGGAAGCAGACTCCTCCTCTGAATCCATCTCCTTGCCAACAAAAGCACGAGCCTTGCCAGATGAGCTCTTCTTGTGTGATGAAGACTTGGAAGAAGAGTTGGAAGAAGACTTTTAGGATTTCTTCTTCTTGTCATCAGAATCATATTCTTTGCTCTTCCTCTTCTTCTTCTTCTCATTGTCCCACTGTGGACACTCAGAGATGTAGTGACCAGGTTTCTTGCACTTGTGGCAGGTTCTCTTCTTGTAGTCACGGGTGGAAGCTTCATCATTTCTTGAGCTGGATCGTGAAGACTTTCTGAAGCCTTTCTTCTTGGTGAATTTCTGGAACTTCTTCACAAGCATAGCAAGCTCATTTCCAATGTCTTCAGTATCACCAGAACTGCAGTCAGATTCTTCTTCAGATGAGGAAACAACCTTTGCCTTCAAAGCGTGAGTTCAGCCATAGTTGGGGCCATAGATATCTCATTTCTCAGATAGCTGAAACTCATGTGTGTTGAGCCTCTCAAGTACGTCAGACGGATCGAGAATCTTGAAGTCAGGGCGTTCTTGAATCATCGGGGCTAAGGTGTCAAATGAGCTGTCAAGTGATCTCAGTAGTGTCTTGACTATTTCATGCTTCGTGATCTCAGTGGTGACGAGTGCTTGGAGCTCATTTGTGATAAGAGTGAGGCAATCAAATGTGAGCTGGACGTTCTCATTGTCGTGTCTCTTGAAGCGGTTGAAGAGGTTGCGGAGGACACTGATCCTTTGATCTCACTGAGTTGAGACGCCTTCATTGACCTTGGAGAGCCAGTCCCAAACTAGCTTCGATGTTTCCAAAGCACTCACACGACCATACTGTCCTTTGGTTAGATGACCACAGATGATGCTCTTGGCGGTAGAGTCCAGTTAAACGAACTTCTTGGCAAGGGCGTAGCGGCCGCGAGCTGAGGTGGCACAAGCACAACATTTGGGAAATAACAAAGGGTCCCAGCATCCAGAGCACGTCGGCTACATGCCAAGAACTTGTTGGACGCGAGGTGCTTCTAGGCCAACCAGACTATGTCTAGTGTGTAGTCCCTTCAACACCGAGCCTCATTGAGTCATTGGTTCGATTAAAGCTGAGTTGTAGTGAAGGGTAGCATCAACTGAACTTTGCTATAGAAAGATTAGACTGGATGCTAGGGGTCAAATTACTTGATTAATTATAGAAAATTGTTGTCACCTGGATTAGGGGTAGTAAGGACTACCATTAGAAAGAATTTGGAAGGATATTGATCAAGTTTGCACACAAATTGCTTCACAACTGACAAACTAGTCCAGAAACTAGATTTTAATGCCGCACTCACATGAAGTGTTGGATTGAGCTGGAATTTTGTCGAGAGTGATGGTACTTCCTTCATAGTGATCCCTACTAGACTAAAACTTGAGAATTTTTTTGAGAGAAAATGACTTGGTAAATTGAGCTAAAATTTTGTGGAGGGAAGTAATACATGTGGGTACATGTTCTGGTAAAATTTCAGAAATTATGAAGCAATAGAAAATATAGTTGCTTCACAACCTCAAAATGTGACCAGAAACAAGAATTGGATGGTGTGCTCATTGTGAGCATAAGATCTTGAATATATTTACATATCCAAGGTTCATATGGTCCAAAGGAATTATGACAATTTTGTTGGAATTTTTGATAAGACAGAAATATAGGTTGCTTCACAACCTAGGATAAAATATGATTATTCATTTAATGGAAAAAGAATTACTCCCAAGAAATAATGGTTGGGGTTGGGATAGGATTGGAATGTCATGGTCTTGGGAAAGATTGGAGAGTGATAAACCACTTGGGAGAAGAAGGAATGGGGATATTCCCAAGTTTTAAGTCCATGGAGCCAATTCAAAAGAAATCCAAATTCAAAATCCAAAGAAAACAAAAAGGGCCAAAAACTGGGGTGTCACACGGGAGCCATTACTAGATATGGTGGAGGGGAAAAGGAGAGGGAGGTATGATGGGGAGAAGGTGTTGGGGAACGTAATAATTCAAAAAAAAATCTACGATAACGCAAGATCTATCTAGGAGATGCATAGTAACGAGAGGGGAGAGTGTATCCATGTACCCTCGTAGACCAAAAGCAGAAGCATTTAGTAACGCGGTTGATGTAGTTGAACGTCTTCACGATCCAACTGATCCAAGTACCGAACGTACGGCACCTCATGTTCAGCACATGTTTAGCCCGATGACGACCCTCGAGCTCTTGATCCAGTTGAAGACGAGGGAGTGTTCCGTCATCACGATGGTGTGGCGACGATGTTGATGATGTTACCAGTGAAGGGCTTCGCCTAAGCACTACGACGATATGAACGAGGTATTAAACTTTGGAGGGAGGCATCGCACACGGCTAAGAGAACAACTCTTATGCTTTAGGGTGCCCCCTGCCCCCGTATATAAAGGAGGGAGGAGGAGGAGGCTGGCCAAGGATGGGCGCGTGTTGGGGAACGTAGTAATTTCAAAAAAAATCCTACGCACATGCAAGATCATGGTGATGCATAGCAACGACAGGGGAGAGTGTTGTCCATGTACCCTCGTAGACCGAAAGCGGAAGTGTTTGCACAACGCGGTTGATGTAGTCGTATGTCTTCACGATCCGACCGATCCAAGTACTGAACGTACGGCACCTCCGAGATCAGCACACGTTCAGCTCGATGACGTCCCACGAACTCCGATCCAGCAGAGCTTTGCCGGAGAGTTTCTTCAGCACGATGGCGTGATGACAGTGTTGATGATGCTACCGACGCAGGGCTTCGCCTAAGCACCGCTACGATATTACCGAGGTGGAATATGGTGGAGGGGCGCACCGCACACGGCTAAGAGGTCAATGATCAATTGTTGTGTCTATGGGGTGCCTCCCTCCTCCGTATATAAAGGAGGGGAGGAGAGGGCCAGCCAAGGGGAGGAGGCGTGCCCAAGGGGGGAGTCTTACTCCCACCGGGAGTAGGACTCCCTCTTTTCCTAGTTGGAGTAGGAGGGGGAAGGAAGGGAGAGACGAGAGGAAGGAAAGCCCCCCCCCCCTCCTTGTCCAATTCGTACTAGAGGGGGAGGGGCCGCGCGGCCTGCCTTGTCCGCCCCTCCTCTTCTCCACTAGGGCCCATGAGGCCCAATAAACCCCTGGGGGAGTTCGGGTAACCCCTCGGTACTCCGGTATATGCCCGAAACCATCCGAAACTATTCCAGTGTCCAAACATAGTCATCCAATATATCGTTCTTTACGGCTCGACCATTTCGAGACTCCTCATCATGTTTGTGATCATATCCGGGACTCCGAACTACCTTCGGTACATCAAAACACAAAAACTCATAATACCGATCGTCACCAAACTTTAAGCGTGCGGACCCTACGGGTTCGAGAACTATGTAGACATGACCAAGACTTGCTTCCGATCAATAAACAATAGCGGAACCTGGATGCTCATGTTGGTTTCCACATATTCTACGAAGATCTTTATCGGTCAAACCGCATCACTACATATGTTGTTCCTTTTGTCATCGGTATGTTACTTGGCTGAGATATCATCGTCGGTATCTCAATACCTAGTTTAATCTCATTACCGGCAAGTCTCTTTACTCGTTATGTAATGCATCATCCCACAACTAACTCATTAGCTATATTGCTTGCAAGGCTTATAGTGATGTGCATTACTGAGAGGGCCCGAAGATACCTCTCCGATAATCGGAGTAGTAAATCCTAATCTCGAAATACGCCAACTCAACATATACCTTCGGAGACACCTGTAGAGCTCCTCTATAATCACCCAGTTATGTTGTGACGTTTGGTAGCACACAAAGTGTTCCTCCGGTAAACGGGAGTTGCATAATCTCATAGTCATAGGAACATGTATAAGTCATGAAGAAAGCAATAGCAACATACTAAACAATCAAGTGCTAAAAAGCTAACGGAATGGGTCAAGTCAACCACATCATTCTCCTAATGATGTGATCCGGTTAATCAAATGACAACTCATGTCTATGGCTAGGAAACACAACCATCTTTGATCAACGAGCTAGTCAAGTAGAGGCATACTAGTGACACTATGTTTGTCTATGTATTCACACATGTATTATGTTTCCGGTTAATACAATTCTAGCATGAATAATAAACATTTATCATGATATGAGGAAATAAATAATAACTTTATTATTGCCTCTAGGGCATATTTCCTTCAGCGCGCCTATAGGGGGAGTCCAACTAGGATTCCCAATCCTAGTTGGAGTCCCCTTCCTTTTCCAAGAGGGGGAGAAAGGGAAAGAGGTGGAGAGGGAGAAGGAAAGAGGGGGGGCGCCCCCTCCTAGTCCAATTCGGACCAGCCATGGGGGGCGGCTGAGGGAGTCCTGGATAAGGGGGTATCCGGACAGCCGGACTATATACTTTGGCCGGACTGTTGGACTATGAAGATACAAGATCGAAGACTTCGTCCCGTCTCCAGATGGGACTCTCCTTTGCGTGGAAGGCAAGCTTGGCGATTCGGATGCTAGATCTCCTTCTCAGTAACCGACTCTGTGTAACCCTAGCCCCCTCCGTTATCTATATAAACCGGAGGGTTTAGTCCATAGGACAAGAACAATCATAATTATAGGCTAGCTCCTAGGGTTTAGCCTCTACGATCTCATGGTAGATCAACTCTTGTAATACTCCTATCATCAAGATCAATCAAGCAGGAAGTAGGGTATTACCTCCATCGAGAGGGCCCGAACCTGGGTAAACATCATGTCCCCAGTCTCCTGTTACCATTAGCCTTAGACGCACAGTTCAGGACCCCCTACCCGAGATCCGCCGGTTTTGACACTGACATTGGTGCTTTCATTAAGATTTCCACTGTGTCATCGCGATAAGGCTTGATGGATCATCTCGTTGTGAAGGACAACATCACCTCTGGGGGAGCCCTGGCCCTCGGATTAGTATAAATGGTACTTCCTTCATAGTGATCCCTACTAGACTAAAACTTGAGAATTTTTTTGAGAGAAAATGACTTGGTAAATTGAGCTAAAATTTTGTGGAGGGAAGTAATATATGTGGGTACATGTTCTGGTAAAATTTCAGAAATTATGAAGCAATAGAAAATATAGTTGCTTCACAACCTCAAAATGTGACCAGAAACAAGAATTGGATGGTGTGCTCATCGTGAGCATGAGATCTTGAATATATTTACATATCCAAGGTTCATATGGTCCAAAGGAATTATGACAATTTTGTTGGAATTTTTGATAAGACAGAAATATAGGTTGCTTCACAACCTAGGATAAAATATGATTATTCATTTAATGGAAAAAGAATTATTCCCAAGAAATAATGGTTGGGGTTGGGATAGGATTGGAATGTCATGGTCTTGGGAAAGATTTGAGAGTGATAAACCACTTGGGAGAAGAAGGAATGGGGATATTCCCAAGTTTTAAGTCCATGGAGCCAATTCAAAAGAAATCCAAAGAAAACAAAAAGGTCCAAAAACTGGGGTGTCACACGAGAGCCATTACTAGATATGGTTGAGGGGAAAAGGAGAGGGAGGTATGATGGGGAGAAGGTGTTGGGGAACGTAATAATTCAAAAAAAATCTACGATAACGCAAGATCTATCTAGGAGATGCATAGCAACGAGAGGGGAGAGTGTATCCATGTACCCTCGTAGACCGAAAGCAGAAGCGTTTAGTAACGCGGTTGATGTAGTTGAATTTCTTCACGATCCAACTGATCCAAGTACCGAACGTACGGCACCTCATGTTCAGCACATCTTTAGCCCGATGACGACCCTCGAGCTCTTGATCCAGTTGAAGACGAGGGAGTGTTCCGTCATCACGATGGTGTGGCGACGATGTTGATGATGTTACCGGTGAAGGGCTTCGCCTAAGCACTACGACGATATGAACGAGGTATTAAACTTTGGAGGGGGGCACCACACACGGCTAAGAGAACAACTCTTATGCTTTAGGGTGCCCCCTGCCCCCATATATAAAGGAGGGAGGAGGAGGAGGCTGGCCAAGGATGGGCGCGTGTTGGGGAACATAGTAATTTCAAAAAAATTCCTACGCACACGCAAGATCATGGTGATGCATAGCAACGACAGGGGAGAGTGTTGTCCATGTACCCTCGTAGACCGAAAGCGGAAGTGCTTGGACAATGCAGTTGATGTAGTCGTATGTCTTCATGATCCGACCGATCCAAGTACTGAACGTACGGCACCTCTGAGATCAGCACACGTTCAGCTCGATGACGTCCCACGAACTCCGATCGAGCAGAGCTTTGCCGGAGAGTTTCTTCAGCATGATGGCGTGATGACGGTGTTGATGATGCTACCGACGCAGGGCTTCGCCTAAGCACCGCTACGATATTACCGAGGTGGAATATGGTGGAGGGGCGCACCGCACACGGCTAAGAGGTCAATGATCAATTGTTGTGTCTATGGGGTGCCTCCCTCCTCCGTATATAAAGGAGGGGAGGAGAGGGCCAGCCAAGCGGAGGAGGCGCGCCCAAGGGGGGAGTCCTACTCCCACCGGGAGTAGGACTCCCTCTTTTCCTAGTTGGAGTAGGAGGGGGGAGGAAGGGAGAGACGAGAGGAAGGAAAGCCCCCCCCCCCCTCCTTGTCCAATTCGTACTAGAGGGGGAGGGGCCGCGCGGCCTGCCTTGTCCGCCCCTCCTCTTCTCCACTAGGGCCCATGAGGCCCAATAAACCCCTGGGGGAGTTCTGGTAACCCCTCGGTACTCCGGTATATGCCCGAAACCATACGAAACTATTCCAGTGTCCAAACATAGTCATCCAATATATCGTTCTTTACGGCTCGACCATTTCGAGACTCCTCATCATGTTTGTGATCATATCCGGGACTCCGAACTACCTTCGGTACATCAAAACACAAAAACTCATAATACCGATCGTCACCAAACTTTAAGCGTGCGGACCCTACGGGTTCGAGAACTATGTAGACATGACCAAGACTTGCTTCCGATCAATAAACAATAGCGGAACCTGGATGCTCATATTGGTTTCCACATATTCTACGAAGATCTTTATCGGTCAAACCGCATAACTACATATGTTGTTCCTTTTGTCATCGGTATGTTACTTGGCTGAGATATCATCGTCGGTATCTCAATACCTAGTTTAATCTCATTACCGGCAAGTCTCTTTACTCGTTATGTAATGCATCATCCCACAACTAACTCATTAGCTATATTGCTTGCAAGGCTTATAGTGATGTGCATTACCGAGAGGGCCCGGAGATACCTCTCCGATAATCGGAGTAGTAAATCCTAATCTCGAAATATGCCAACTCAACATATACCTTCGGAGACACCTGTAGAGCTCCTCTATAATCACCCAGTTACGTTGTGACGTTTGGTAGCACGCAAAGTGTTCCTCCGGTAAACGGGAGTTGCATAATCTCATAGTCATAGGAACATGTATAAGTCATGAAGAAAGCAATAGCAACATACTAAACAATCAAGTGCTAAAAAGCTAACGGAATGGGTCAAGTCAACCACATCATTCTCCTAATGATGTGATCCGGTTAATCAAATGACAACTCATGTCTATGGCTAGGAAACACAACCATCTTTGATCAACGAGCTAGTCAAGTAGAGGCATACTAGTGACACTATGTTTGTCTATGTATTCACACATGTATTATGTTTCCGGTTAATACAATTCTAGCATGAATAATAAACATTTATCATGATATGAGGAAATAAATAATAACTTTATTATTGCCTCTAGGGCATATTTCCTTCAGCGCGCCTATAGGGGGAGTCCAACTAGGATTCCCAATCCTAGTTGGAGTCCCCTTCCTTTTCCAAGAGGGGGAGAAAGGGAAAGAGGTGGAGAGGGAGAAGGAAAGAGGGGGGGCACCCCCTCCTAGTCCAATTCGGACCAGCCATGGGGGGCGGCTGAGGGAGTCCTGGATAAGGGGGTATCCGGACAGCCGGACTATATACTTTGGCCGGACTGTTGGACTATGAAGATACAAGATCGAAGACTTCGTCCCGTCTCCAGATGGGACTCTCCTTTGCGTGGAAGGCAAGCTTGGCGATTCGGATGCTAGATCTCCTTCTCAGTAACCGACTCTGTGTAACCCTAGCCCCCTCCGTTGTCTATATAAACCGGAGGGTTTAGTCCATAGGACAAGAACAATCATAATTATAGGCTAGCTCCTAGGGTTTAGCCTCTACGATCTCATGGTAGATCAACTCTTGTAATACTCCTATCATCAAGATCAATCAAGCAGGAAGTAGGGTATTACCTCCATCGAGAGGGCCCGAACCTGGGTAAACATCGTGTCCCCAGTCTCCTGTTACCATTAGCCTTAGACGCACAGTTCGGGACCCCCTACCCGAGATCCGCCGGTTTTGACACTGACATTGGTGCTTTCATTAAGAGTTCCACTGTGTCATCGCGATAAGGCTTGATGGATCATCTCGTTGTGAAGGACAACATCACCTCTAGGGGAGCCCTGGCCCTCGGATTAGTATAAGTGGTACTTCCTTCATAGTGATCCCTACTAGACTAAAACTTGAGAATTTTTTTGAGAGAAAATGACTTGGTAAATTGAGCTAAAATTTTGTGGAGGGAAGTAATATATGTGGGTACATGTTCTGGTAAAATTTCAGAAATTATGAAGCAATAGAAAATATAGTTGCTTCACAACCTCAAAATGTGACCAGAAACAAGAATTGGATGGTGTGCTCATCGTGAGCATGAGATCTTGAATATATTTACATATCCAAGGTTCATATGGTCCAAAGGAATTATGACAATTTTGTTGGAATTTTTGATAAGACAGAAATATAGGTTGCTTCACAACCTAGGATAAAATATGATTATTCATTTAATGGAAAAAGAATTATTCCCAAGAAATAATGGTTGGGGTTGGGATAGGATTGCAATGTCATGGTCTTAGGAAAGATTTGAGAGTGATAAACCACTTGGGAGAAGAAGGAATGGGGATATTCCCAAGTTTTAAGTCCATGGAGCCAATTCAAAAGAAATCCAAATTCAAAATCCAAAGAAAACAAAAAGGTCCAAAAACTGGGGTGTCACACGAGAGCCATTACTAGATATGGTTGAGGGGAAAAGGAGAGGGAGGTATGATGGGGAGAAGGTGTTGGGGAACGTAATAATTCAAAAAAAATCTACGATAACGCAAGATCTATCTAGGAGATGCATAGCAACGAGAGGGGAGAGTGTATCCATGTACCCTCGTAGACCGAAAGCAGAAGCGTTTAGTAACGCGGTTGATGTAGTTGAACGTCTTCACGATCCAACTGATCCAAGTACCGAACGTACGGCACCTCATGTTCAGCACATGTTTAGCCCGATGACGACCCTCGAGCTCTTGATCCAGTTGAAGACGACGGAGTGTTCCTTCATCACGATGGTGTGGCGACGATGTTGATGATGTTACCGGTGAAGGGCTTCGCCTAAGCACTACGACGATATGAACGAGGTATTAAACTTTGGAGGGGGGCACCACACACGGCTAAGAGAACAACTCTTATGCTTTAGGGTGCCCCCTGCCCCCGTATATAAAGGAGGGAGGAGGAGGAGGCTGGCCAAGGATGGGCGCGTGTTGGGGAACGTAGTAATTTCAAAAAAATTCCTACGCACACACAAGATCATGGTGATGCATAGCAACGACAGGGGAGAGTGTTGTCCATGTACCCTCGTAGACCGAAAGCGGAAGTGCTTGCACAACGCGGTTGATGTAGTCGTATGTCTTCACGATCCGACCGATCCAAGTACTGAACGTACGGCACCTCTGAGATCAGCACACGTCCAGCTCGATGACGTCCCACAAACTCCGATCCAGCAGAGCTTTGCCGGAGAGTTTCTTCAGCACGATGGCGTGATGACGGTGTTGATGATGCTACCGACGCAGGGCTTCGCCTAAGCACCGCTACGATATTACCGAGGTGGAATATGGTGGAGGGGCGCACCGCACACGGCTAAGAGGTCAATGATCAATTGTTGTGTCTATGGGGTGCCTCCCTCCTCCGTATATAAAGGAGGGGAGGAGAGGGCCAGCCAAGGGGAGGAGGCGCGCCCAAGGGGGGAGTCCTACTCCCACCGAGAGTAGGACTCCCTCTTTTAATAGTTGGAGTAGGAGGGGGGAAGGAAGGGAGAGACGAGAGGAAGGAAAGGCCCTCCCCCCCTCCTTGTCCAATTCGGACTAGAGGGGGAGGGGCCGCGCGGCCTGCCTTGGACGCCCCTCCTCTTCTCCACTAGGGCCCATGAGGCCCAATAAACCCCTGGGGGGGGGGGTTCGGGTAACCCCTCGGTACTCCGGTATATGCCCGAAACCATCCGAAACTATTCCGGTGTCCAAACATAGTCATCCAATATATCATTCTTTACGGCTCGACCATTTCGAAACTCCTCATCATGTTTGTGATCATATCCGGGACTCCGAACTACCTTCGTTACATCAAAACACAAAAACTCATAATACCGATCGTCACCAAACTTTAAGCGTGCGGACCCTACAGGTTCGAGAACTATGTAAACATGACCAAGACTTGCTTCCGATCAATAAACAATAGCGGAACCTGGATGCTCATATTGGTTTCCACATATTCTACGAAGATCTTTATCGGTCAAACCGCATAACTACATATGTTGTTCCTTTTGTCATCGGTATGTTACTTGGCTGAGATATCATCGTCGGTATCTCAATACCTAGTTTAATCTCGTTACCAGCAAGTCTCTTTAGTCGTTATGTAATGCATCATCCCGCAACTAACTCATTAGCTATATTGCTTGCAAGGCTTATAGTGATGTGCATTACCGAGAGGGCCCGGAGATACCTCTCCAATAATCGGAGTAGTAAATCCTAATCTCGAAATACGCCAACTCAACATATACCTTCGGAGACACCTGTAGAGCTCCTCTATAATCACCCAGTTACGTTGTGATGTTTGGTAGCACGCAAAGTGTTCCTCCGGTAAATGGGAGTTGCATAATCTCATAGTCGTAGGAACATGTATAAGTCATGAAGAAAGCAATAGCGACATACTAAACGATCAAGTGCTAAAAAGCTAACGGAATGGGTCAAGTCAACCACATCATTCTCCTAATGATGTGATCCGGTTAATCAAATGACAACTCATGTCTATGGCTAGGAAACACAACCATCTTTGATCAACGAGCTAGTCAAGTAGAGGCATACTAGTGACACTATGTTTGTCTATGTATTCACACATGTATTATGTTTCCGGTTAATACAATTCTAGCATGAATAATAAACATTTATCATGATATGAGGAAATAAATAATAACTTTATTATTGCCTCTAGGGCATATTTCCTTCAGCGCGCCTATAGGGGGAGTCCAACTAGGATTCCCAATCCTAGTTGGAGTCCCCTTCCTTTTCCAAGAGGGGGAGAAAGGGAAAGAGGTGGAGAGGGAGAAGGAAAGAGGGGGGGGCGCCCCCTCCTAGTCCAATTTGGACCAGCCATGGGGGGCGGCTGAGGGAGTCCTGGATAAGGGGGTATCCGGATAGCCGGACTATATACTTTGGCCGGACTGTTGGACTATGAAGATACAAGATCGAAGACTTCGTCCCGTCTCCGGATGGGACTCTCCTTTTCATGGAAGGCAAGCTTGGCGATTCGGATGCTAGATCTCCTTCTCAGTAACCGACTCTGTGTAACCCTAGCCCCCTCCGGTGTCTATATAAACCGGAGGGTTTAGTCCATAGGACAAGAACAATCATAATTATAGGCTAGCTCCTAGGGTTTAGCCTCTACGATCTCATGGTAGATCAACTCTTGTAATACTCCTATCATCAAGATCAATCAAGCAGGAAGTAGGGTATTACCTCCATCGAGAGGGCCCGAACCTGGGTAAACATCGTGTCCCCAGTCTCCTGTTACCATTAGCCTTAGACGCACAGTTCGGGACCCCCTACCCGAGATCCGCCGGTTTTGACACTGACATTGGTGCTTTCATTACGAGTTCCACTGTGTCATCGCGATAAGGCTTGATGGATCATCTCGTTGTGAAGGACAACATCACCTCTGGGGGATCCCTGGCCCTAGGCCAAACTCTTCGGTTGGGCGGCTTCGTTAAGACCGCCCGATCGGCTGTCGCGCCAATGATGACTTCTCAGGTCATCAAAAACAGCCTCCACGTTGATTCGGAACTCGCCGAACAGATGGACCCAATGGAGCTCTCCTCCCTTAATGAGCTCTTGGATCGCACCACTGCCTTGGGCGTCTCTACGGACTATGACCGGATCGGGCTTAAACCCAACCAAAGGGATATTCACTCTCCGTCGGTCACCTATGAGATAGCGGTAGTGGAAGAGCATCATACGAATTCTCCCTCTAATTTGAGGATGAACTATGTCTGGATTTCTGAGCTCTTTGAGCTGGACAGCCGCTCGCAGGAGGGCATGACCCAAACCCCGAATTTAGAATCGGGCGGCGGGCCGAAGAAATTGGGCAACATCCCGGAGCCTGAGCCGTTAAGCTCAGAAGCTTCTTTGCCCCTGGGTCTCAGATTGAATCAGGGTTCGGATTCAAAACCACCCACCCACCCAGATTTATTCAATCTTTCGCATATCAGACAAGAGCCCCAAGAGACAGTACATCAATACTAGGCCATATTCCTCCTTGTGATAAACAAGGTCAAGGACTGTCGCGAGGGAGATGCAATCTCCCTCTTTTGCAAAAATTGCATGGACAAAGGGATCCTCAACGCTATAAGTCGCCGTGACATAGTACACTTCGCTGACTTAGCGGCCATAGTGCAGAAATACTGCGCGATGGAAAGCGCTTGGAAAACCCAAACAAACTTATGGGATATTCGGCTCTCACTAAACCCTTCGTCCGAACTAAAAGGGCAAACTCACGTAAGTTACCCGATTCAATAACCAAAAAACCAAAGCCCGATGCAAGGCGTGGAACCATATTGGAGGAATGGCTCAATGGGCCATACAAAATTCAGAGTACACCAGATACCACGCCAACAGATAGCCTTAGAGCATGTTGGATACTCCAGCAGGTAGCAAAGAGCGGCGAGGATCTCCTCATAAACCATACAGCAGAGCAACATCCGGACGGAAATAAGAATACGGTATTGATAGTCTTCGAGACTTTCGCCTCAAATAATAGGCGCAAGCAAGCTCAACGCAGTCTCGCCGAAGTTTGCCACGTGGCAACAATAAATCTGTGGAATGACACGGCCATAACTTTCAATGTCAGTGATGAACCTCAATTCTGAACAGTTCGGGCACCAGCCGCCTTGGTCCTTAGTCCAATCATGGACGGTTTCCGGCTCACTAAAGTGCTCATGGACGGCAGAAGCGGATTAAACCTCATCTATGAGGAAACACTCAACAAGATGGAAATTGACAAGAGCCGTATCGAGCGAAGCAGCACGACCTTCAGGGGAATCATCCCTAGTCGGGAGGCACGGTGTACGGGAAAAATCACACTGGATGTGGTATTCGGCACGCTGGAGAATTATAGGTCCGAAGAAATCACGTTCCAAGTGGCCCTGTTTAGCAGCGGATAACACGCCCTCTTAGGGCGGGACGCATTCACAAGCTTTCAAGCTATACCCCATTACGGGTACATGAAGCTCAAAATGCCCAGACCCAATGGAATCATCACTCTAGCTAGTGACCCGGACATCGCACTCCGCGCCGAAAATAAAACTGCCGCACTAGCCCTGGAGGCATTATCTGAAGCCCTCGCCGTTGAAGAACTAACAATGCTGCACGCCAGAGTGGACAAAGATGACGTGATACTCGACAAGAGACCCAAGTCCACCTCTTTCAAGCCCGCAGACGAGATAGTCAAATTCCAGGTCCACCCAACGGACCCCACAAAAACAGCTGCCATTCGGACACAATTGAACCCCACAATAGACGCCGCACTGCGAGATTTCCTACGTGAGAACTGGGGCATTTTCTCCTGGCATCCTTCAGACATGTCGGGCATCCCACGCAGGCTGGCTGAACACAACCTCAATATACTGAAAGGATACAAGCCAGTTAAGCAGACTCTTAGGCGCTTCTCAGAGCCTAAGTGGCAAGCCATGGGAGAAGAGCTAGCCAAGCTACTCGAGGCCGGATTCATCAGAGATATAAAACATCCGGATTGGCTAGCAGACCTGGTAATGGTACCAAAGAAGGAAAAATCCTAGCGTCTATGTGTCGATTTCAAGGACCTCAATAAGGCTTGCCCTAAGGATCCTTTCCCCCTCCCTCGCATTGACCAAATCATTGACGCCACCGCCGGACATGACTCACTGTATTTCCTCGACGCATACTCCGGATACCATCAGATAAAGATGGCAGAATCCGACCAAGCCGCAACAGCCTTCATAACGCCATACGGCCCCTTTTGTTTCAACACTATGCCTTTCGGGCTCAAAAACGCCAGCGCAACCTATCAACGCATGATTCAGACATGCCTGAAGAAGCAAATCGGCAAAACAGTTGAGGCATACGTGGACGATGTGGTCATCAAAAGAAGACACGTCGAAACTCTAATAGATGATTTGAGACTAACGTTCGACAACCTCCGAACATACGACATCAAGCTCAAGCCGAAAAATGTGTCTTCGGTGTACCCTCAGGGAAATTACTCAGCTTCATTGTTTCCAATAGAGGAATCGAAGCAAATCTGGCAAAAATCCAAGCTCTGTCACAATTGGCTATCCCAACAGACCTCAAGCAGATCCAGAAACTAATTGGATGCGTGGCTGCCTTAAGCCGCTTTATCTCCCGATTAGGAGAAAAGGCACTACCTCTTTATCGCCTTCTTCGGCGCACCGAACACTTCAAGTGGACGGATGCGGCCAAGGCTGAACTGGAAGAAATAAAGACCCTATTGGCCAGCAATCCAGTCCTGACAGCACCAAATACTGGTGAACCAATGCTATTATACATAGCTGCGACACGCCAGGTTGTAAGCGCAGTGCTCGTTGTCGAACGAGAAGCAAACGGACACAAGTTCCCGCTCCAAAAGCCGGTATATTACGTGTCCACTGTCCTCACTCATGCAAATCCTGATGGCCACACTATCAAAAGATAGCATACGCGGTCTTCATGGAATCCCGGAAGCTACGACACTACTTTCAAGAGTGTTCGATTACGGTGGCCTCCGAAGTACCACTCAATGACATAATAAATAACCGCAACACTATGGGTCGGATTGCCAAATGGGATATTGAGCTCCTTCCGTTCGACATTACATACAAACCACGGCGAGCCATCAAGTCGCAAGTACTGGCTGACTTTGTCGCCGAATGGACAGAAGTCGAACTCCCTAAAGAGTACATCGCCTACTCCAATTGGATCATGCACTTCGACGACTCTAAAATGTTGGCCGGACTGGGAGTAGGTGTCGTCCTGACATCCCCCACCGGAGACACGGTCCAATACGTACTCCAAATATTATACATAGATTCCAACAATGCGGCCAAATATGAGGCTCTGTTGCATGGTCTTCGGATGGCAGTCTCCATGGGCATCCAACGCCTAAAAGTGTGCGAGGACTCGAACCTCGCAATATCACAAGTAAATGGAGACTTCGATGCCAAGGATCCTAAAATGGCGGCCTACCGTAATGTCGTCCTCAAAATATCAGCCCGGTTCGAGGGGCTCGAATTCCACCATGTGGTCCGAGAAAACAATCAAGCGGCGGATATCCTTGCCCGCATCGGCGCGAAATGCGACCCCGTCCCACCTAATATCTTCTTGGAAAGGCTGTTCAAGCCATCCGTTGTATGGGAAGGGGAGTCCGGCAATACCAGCCCGGCTCCAAACACAACCCCAGATTCCGAACCATCTGATGTAATCGAAGGCTCTGCCACCGAAATAACACCTTCGGCCAACAAAATCATGGTTGTCATTGCCCCGTGGACCAAGCCCTTCTTAGCCTACCTAAATAGGCAAGAGCTCCCCAAGGACCAAAATGAGGCACGTTGTATTGTGCGACATTCTAAGGCCTACAAAGTCCATGAAGGAGAGCTCTACAAGAAAAGCGCTACCGGAGTGCTCCAAAGATGCATCTCCGAAGAGGAAGGGCGGCAGCTCTTAGCCGAAATTCATTCCAGACTCAGCGGGCACCACGCTGCAGCTCGGGCACTTGTAAGCAAGGCCTTCCGCATAGGTTTTTACTGGCCGACTACCCGGGCAGATGCACAGGACCTTGTCCAACATTGCGTCAGTTGCCAACTCTTCACCAATCAGAGCCATATGCCCCCTAACACTCTCCAAACAATCCCCATAACTTGGCCCTTTGCGGTCTGGGGGCTGGACATGGTCGGACCTCTTAAAGGGGGAAGCCATAAGAAAAAAATACTTATTGGTCATTGTGGACAAGTTCACCAAATGGATAGAATCCAAACCAGTTAAAACGGCCGAATCCGGACCAGTGATAGACTTCATATCAGGGGTTGTACACCGTTACGGTGTCCCCCATAGCATCATCACTGACAATGGCTCAAATTTCACAGCCTATTAGGTGAAAACTTGGTGCGGCAACATGGGCATCAAGCTCGATTACGCCTCTGTCTATCACCCCCAAACAAACGGTCAAGTCGAATGTGCAAATGGTCTCATCATGAGCGGCATCAAACCCAGACTAGTGCGATCCTTGAAGGAATCAGACACGCATTGGGTCGAGGAACTCGACTCCGTACTCTGGGGGCTATGGACCATGCCGAATTGTACAACCGGATACACACCATTTTTTATGGTGTACGGCGCAGAAGCAGTGCTACCCTGCGACATAATCCATGACTCACCTCGCGTGCGCACGTACGAAGAGAAGGAAGCCGAACTAGATCGGCAGGACAACTTAGATGCCCTGGAGGAGGAGCGTGACGTCGCAAAAGCCTGTTCCGCATTCTATCAGCAGCAGGCTCGAAGGTATCAAAGCAGAGAAGTATGGGCCAAAATTTATAACATTGGCGAACTCGTTCTACGCCTACCCGAGAAGAAGAACGACAAGCTCAAACCCAAGTGGGAGGGTCCCTTCATCATTGATAAAGTTCTCACAGGAGGAGTGTACCGTTTGCGCAATACATCTGATAACAGACTCGAGTCGAACCCATGGAACACGGCCAGACTCCGAAGATTCTACGCCTAGTGTCGAACTTAGTGTTCGTCTCCTTACCTCCGCTCTTTCAATTATGTCCTCCTTCCTATCTCGCCCTCTTTTCCTTTTTCACATAAAGCCTTAAATATTGTATCGATGCTTTGATCGCTCTGGCCGCACTATGCGTGCTCACTATACCTGGGGGCTTCCTATACAGAAGCCAGATATAATTGCTTTAATGGCTTCCTGCCAACCACATATGCATGTTCTTTCCATATGTGCCTTTTCTTCACCATTATATGCATCGATATGACTTAAATTTTGGCCATGTTGGGTTGCCTGGCTCTTGTGGTTACGCCCTACGTTCCCATTAATTCGGCTAGGGCATAAGGGGAGCACCTCTGCGATTGTTACTGCCGGTTCAGCCGGATGTGTACCTCACACTGGGTGAAGCCAAAAGCTAGCGTTCTTAAGGGAATATTCGTTCGGTGAACAAAAGATGTTTTTCGTTTATTACAACATGAATCCACAGATGTTTTGTTTCCTGCGCTTCTGTTCGCAGTTCGGACATGCACATCGATGCATGCGTACCCAGGGAAAGGAACCCCTAACGGAACTATTCTCTCGGGAAGATGTTTCTTACTATCCATGTAATATAACATAATTAGTTGGGTACTTGTCTGTTCAAGCACTTATGACCCTTACACCTGGTTTCCACGCATACCCCGGTTTTATATAACTGAGCGGGTATTCGGATACACCTCGGATTGTCGGGTCCGGGGGCTGAAGCAAAAAGGTCCGCCATGACAAATGATTTTCAATCCGGCTAGGGAGTACATAGGTCCATTGAATTACATAGTCACTTGGACTGGCTATATTCTTCCTCTATACCATCCAACAGGTTGTCTAGCCTACAATCCTGTTGGGAATACTTTGTGGCTAATGCTACTTGGTCATATACCAGACTTACAGGAATCTCTTGCCCATCTGACCCCACCGGTCCAACTTCGGCCATATGGTTCGGGTCAGCCTTGGCGTATCGCGTCTTCACCATGGCCCAGGCTTCCCTCGCACCTTGTCGGCAAGTTGATATCTTCCATAATCAGAAGCGCCACCGTGCTCCTTTGAGCATCTCCACAAGCTTGCTCATGTCTCCTGGCAGGGAAGAAGATGGCCACAAGGCCTAGGCAATACCCTGCATCACCTGCCGAGCTCGCTCGTGCAGTTGTGAAAGATCTTGCAGCAAATCACCTGCGGATCCGGGCATCTCCTCTCCAGGATGGACCGTCAGCATACCTACAGACATAACTCTGTTAATTCGCTTCCTCGCCGAACTGTTCTGCAGGTCATTTAAAGCACTTATTATAAATGCCGCGTCGAAGCCTCCTGTTCTTCTTTACGGAGTCAGCAAGCTAAGCTCGAACATCTGCCAGTTCGACGCTCAGTCGGATATTGGCATCTTGGAGATTATTTTTCTCTTGAATAACCTGCGTCGGCACGCGCTCACCCGCCTTCAGCTGACTTCGCAGATGTGGCTCACTATCTTTCGCGATCTTCGGATTCTCTCCAGGATTGCCTGCAGAATCTCTTGTTAGATTCGTCAACTATGCCGAATACATAACTGGTATGTGTCCTTATAAATTCCTTTATCAAGGTAAGTATTACCAGAAGAGGCCTTTTGGGATTCCTCTGCTCCGACAACTGCGGCCTTTAGCTGGGTTTTGCATTCCTCCAGCTCCTGAGATAAATGTGTATTCTTCTCTACAAGAACCTATACATACAATGATCCTTAAATCAATTGTGCCAACGGTTTCAAGTCTCAGGGGCTACTACTACACATACTTATCAAATTTTCTTACACGTATATCCTTCGCATACTGGTCCATCGCTCTGGCAAGCCCATCTTGAGCGGCGCGAATATATGCGTCTCCGAAATTGAAGGCATTGAAAGCCTCCTCGAAGAAAATACCATTGTGGAGTATGGCCCGTCTGCGCCGGTGATTCATGGCGCTCTCCACTTCGGAGTTTGTAGCAGAAAGCCTGTCTGCATCCTCTGTATGAGGGCAATTCGGTGTTGCCCCCACGTCAGCCTCCACCCGTGAGTCCGGTTTAGGAATCCGGCTGCTTGAGGCGTGGTCGGCAGCATCTCCGGATATAGTCCGGCGGCTGCTCTTTCTGCCAGGACATAATGAAAACTGTCACATTTTAGCAAAGATAATCACGGAGCAAGTTTAATTTGTACCTCTGCCCCAGCGTCTCAATCCTAACAGCCTTCCTCTTAAGCCTGCCCGGCCCGGGTTCCCTTTGATGATGAGCCCCTGCGGGCTCGGCACAGCGTCCTGATGGTCATTTCTGTAAAAATACAACATATGCGCGTAAGGCACAGCATAATTCGGAAGTTAGGGCTCCGGCTTTACTTACATTCGACACCGGGAGCAGCCCGGGATAATCGGCAAGGATGGCCACCAAGGCGCTGTCATGGCTTGCTTGATAGAATGTCCTGTCGGCAAGCTCCACGAATATATCCGGATCTTCTTCAAGTCCGGGGTCGAGAGCCCGGCCAGGATCCTCTGGCTGCGGAGGTGGGTTGTTGAACTCTTCCACGGACCTCCTCAGTTTCTGCTTTGAAAATAGCATGATGAATGATTGGTGACAAAGGACACAAGAATGAATAGAGTCGAGTGAAGAATGACAGCTTACCCAGCTTGGGGGTTGTACATGGAAAATCCATCCTGCGGCTTAATGCAGAGGAACTCCTCTTCTTCTCCTTTGTATAAATCGGACAATATTCTCGCCAGAGCGGTGGCGGAGTCCGGACCTTTATGACCGTGGCGGGTGGCGTCGTCTTCTCTGTTGAAGTGCCACATGGGTTTCCCCCGATATTGAAGTGGCTGCACCCCCTGCGTTATGCATATTGACATAACTTTTGTTATTGTCAGTCCTGATTGGGTCAGTATTTTCATCCTGCCCATCAGGTAGAGGACTTCTCTATCATCTTCCTCCTAGGGGCTCCGAGGGCGCCAACTTTGTTGTTTCTTTAGCGGGGCGTTGTTGAACTGAGGAAGACCTGGCCGGACTGGGTCCGGAAGGGGAACGTCATCTACATAAAACCACTCCGAAGGCCAGTCTTCGGATGCCTTCTTTGGAGTGCCAGACAGGTATCCGGCCTGGGTGACGCGCCATATTTCGGCTCCACCCACTTGATATATAGATCCCTCGTGATTACGAGGGACGAGGCAGAATAGCCTCTTCCATAACCCGAAATGAGCTTCGCAGCCCAGGAATAGCTCGCAGAAGGCAACGAACCCTGCGATGTGCAGTATGGAGGCAGGAGTGAACTTATGCAGCTGGAGGCCGTAGAACTCCAGGAGCTTGCGGAGGAATGGTAAACCCAATTCCTCTCAACAAATATGGGACTAGGCATATCCGCTCCCCTCTAGATGGGTTTGGAAAGTTCTCCGCTTGCTCCCCGCCGTTATAGGTGGCTAGGCCGGCTCGGACGGGGACCATGTATGCAGGTGGAAGAAACCCTTGGGTCTGCAACTCTACTAAACGGCTATGGGGGACAGAACACTTTTTCCAATCACCCGGCGCAGAGGTATGGGAGCGAGAGGAGGAGCTGCGGCAACCGGCCATGATGGAATGGATTTTTTCGGACGTGCTCTGTTGAATGCTTGCTTGAGGGAAGATGGTGAGATTTGGATCTGAGGATCCCCGTCTCTTCAAATAGACGGTTCGCTTATAGGGTCAGGGTGGCAAATGTGAAAATGCCCCGGCTCCTTGTATTCACTTGACACATGGAGATGGCCATTATTGAAGGACAGAAGCCGAGGAGTACAACATTAATGGGAAGCCGGACACTATTTGCTATGATAGGTACTCTGGATTTGGAGAAGAACCCGCCTTGCAATGCCGAAGACAATCTGCATGCCAAACTCATCGTCATTGAATCCTGGTTCGGGGGCTACTGAGCGAGTCCCGGATAAGGGGGTATCCGGACAGCCAGACTATATACTTTGGCCGGACTGTTGGACTATGAAGATACAAGATTAAAGACTTCCTCCCGTGTCCGGATGGGACTCTCCTTTGCATGGAAGGAAAGCTTGGCGATTCAGATGCTAGATCTCCTCTGTAACCGACTCTGTGTAACCCTAGCCCCCTCCGGTGTCTATATAAACCGGAGGGTTTAGTCCATAGGACAAGAACAATCATAATCATAGGCTAGCTCCTAGGGTTTAGCCTCTACGATCTCGTGGTAGATCAACTCTTGTAATACTCCTATCATCAAGATCAATCAAGCAGGAAGTAGGGTATTACCTCCATCGAGAGGGCCCGAACCTGGGTAAACATCGTGTCCCCAATCTACTATTACCATTAGCCTTAGACGCACAGTTCGGGACCCTCTACCCGAGATCCACCGGTTTTGACACCGACATCAGCCACCCTGCGGCCCTCCTATCCTTTTCCACTAAAGCCCATTAAGGCTCATTAATCCCGTGGGGGGTTCCGGTAACCTCTCGGTACTCCAAAAAATGCCCGAACCTTTTCGAAACCTTTAAGGTATCCGAACATAACCTTCCAACATATCAATCTTTATGTCTCGACCATTTCGAGACTCCTCGTCATGTCCGTGATCTCATCCGGGACTCCGAACAAACTTCGGCCATCGAACGTTAAGAGCGTGGACCCTACGGGTTTGAGAACTATGTAGACATGATTGATACACATCTCCGATCAATAGACAATAGCGGAACATGGATGCTCATATTGGCTCCTACATATTCTACGAAGATCTTTATCGGTCAAACCGCATAACAACGTATGTTGTTCCCTTTGTCATCGGTATGTTACTTGCCCGAGATTTGATCGTCGGTATCATCATACCTAGTTCAATCTTGTTACTGGCAAGTATCTTTACTCGTTCTGTAATGCTTCATCCCGCATCTAACTCATTAGTCACATTGCTTGCAAGGCTTATAGTGATGAGCATTACCGAGAGGGCCCAGAGATACCTCTCTGGTACACGGAGTGACAAATCCTAATCTCGATCTATGCCAACCCAACAATCACCTTCGAAGACACCTGTAGAGCATCTTTATAATCACCTAGTCACATTGTGACGTTTGATAGCACACAAGGTGTTCCTCCGATATTCGGGAGTTGCATAATCTCATAGTCTGAGGAACATGTATAAGTCATGAAGAAAGCAGTAGCAATGAAACTGAAATGATGATAATGCTAAGCTAAAGGATGGGTCTTGTCCATCACATCATTCTCCTAATGATGTGATCCCGTTCATCAAATGACAACATATGTCTATGGTTAGAAAACATAACCATCTTTGATTTACGAGCTAGTCTAGTAGAGGCATACTAGGGACACTATGTTTTGTCTATGTATTCACACATGTACTAAGTTTCCAGTTAATACAATTCTAGCATGAATAATAAACATTTATCATGATATAAGGAAATATAAATAACAACTTTATTATTGCCTCTAGGGCATATTTCCTTCAGTCTCCCACTTGCACTAGAGTCAATAATCTAGATTACATAGTAATGATTGTAACACTGATGGAGTCTTGGTGCTAATCATGTTTTGCTCGTGGAAGAGGATTAGTCAATGGGTCTGCAACATTCAGATCCGTATGTATCTTGCAAATCTCTATGTCTCCCTCCGACACTTGATGACGGATGGAATTGAAGCGTCTCTTGATGTGTTTGGTTCTCTTGTGAAATCTGGATTCCTTTGCCAAGGCAATTGCACCAGTATTGTCACAAAAGATTTTCATTGGACCCGATGCACTAGGTATAACACCTAGCTCGGATATGAACTCCTCATCCAAACTCCTTCATTTGCTGCTTCCGAAGCAGCTATATACTCCGCTTCACACATAGATCCCGCCATGACGCTCTGCTTAGGACTACACCAACTGACAGCTCCACCATTCAATATAAATATGTATCCGGATTGTGACTTAGAGTCATCCAGATCAGTGTCAAAGCTTGCATCGATGTAACCATTTACGACGAGCTCTTTGTCACCCCCATAAATGAGAAACATATGCTTAGTCCTTTTCAGGTATTTCAGGATGTTCTTGACCGATGTCCAGTGCTCCACTCCTGGATTACTTTGGTACCTCCTTGCTATACTTATAGCATGGCACACATCAGGTCTGGTACACAGCATTGCATACATGATAGAACCTATGGCTGAAGCATAGGGAATGACTTTCATTTTCTATCTATCTTTTGTGGTGGTCGGGCATTGAGTCTGACTCAACTTCACACCTTGTAACACAGGCAAGAACCCTTTCTTTGAATGATCCATTTTGAACTTCTTCAAAACTTTATCAAGGTATGTGCTTTGTGAAAGTCCAATTAAGCGTCTTGATCTATATCTATAGATCTTGATGCCCAATATGTAAGCACCTTTACCGAGGTCTTTCATTGAATAACTCTTATTAAAATATCCTTTTATGCTATCCAAAAATTATATATCATTTCCAATCAACAATATGTCATCCACATATAACATTAGAAATGCTACAGAGCTCCCACTCAATTTCTTGTAAATACAGGCTTCTCCAAAAGTCTGTATACAACCATATGCTTTGATCACACTATCAAAGCATTTATTCCAACTCTGAGAGGCTTGCACCAGTCCATAAATGGGTTGCTGGAGCTTGCACACTTTGTTAGCACCCTTTGGATCGACAAAACCTTCTGGTTGCATCATATACAACTCTTCTTCTAGAAATCCATTAAGGAATGCAGGTTTGACATCCATCTGTCAAATTTCATAATCATAAAGTGTGGCAATTGCTAACATGATTCGAACAGACTTAAGCATCGCTACGGGTGATAAAGTCTCATCATAGTCAACTCCTTGAACTTGTCGAAAACCTTTTGCAACAAGTCGAGCTTTGTAGACAGTAACATTACCGTCAGCGTCAGCCTTCTTCTTGAAGATCCATT
This sequence comes from Triticum aestivum, assembly GCF_018294505.1. Lineage (NCBI taxonomy): Eukaryota > Viridiplantae > Streptophyta > Magnoliopsida > Poales > Poaceae > Triticum > Triticum aestivum. The sequence continues at coordinate 462,020,736 of NC_057795.1, forward strand.
TATTTTCTAAGGCTTGCTAATCATTGGGCAAGTCCACCAAAGTCCACACTTTGTTCTCATACATGGATCCCATCTCAGATTTCATGGCCTCAAGCCACTTCGCAGAATCTGGGCTCATCATCGCTTCCTCATAGTTCGTAGGTTCTGTCAGATGTGGGTTTCCGGCAAAACCCTTAAGGTTCGAACTCTAGGGTGCATGTGAAGATCTCTCCCCTACCGATCCATGTTCCAATGCCTCACTGAGAATCTAAGCTAGCAAGATGAACAACACAAGGGACACGAGGTTTATACTAGTTCAAGCCACCATTGTGGTGTAATACCCTACTCCAGTGTGTGGTGTGTGGATTGCCTCAGGGGCTGGTGATGAACAGTACAGAGGAAGAACAGCCTCACGAGGGGTGTTCTTGTGGTGGCGTTCTGCCTAGGAAGGACTCGACCCAAGATGCCTTCCTACTATGATGGCTAGCCCTATATATAGAGGCCCTGGTCCTCTTCCCAAATATCGAACGGGAAGGGCGCCAACAATGGCCATTTTGAAGGGGAACATCTAGTACAACTTATCCTGACTAAAGTTGGTCTTCGGCTGCCAAAGGTACTGGCGATGACTCCGTCTTGGGCTCCATGGTGACCTCCGTCCTGCCGCTCTGTTGGTCTTGGTCTCGTTGCACCGAAATGGTAGCCTTTGCTTGATGCCTTGGCTTGTGCTTGCCCCCTTTGAACCAAAGAGGAAACAAGGACACTTCACAGGCCGGCGCCCGCCTGGTCCAGATCGTCATGGCTTGCATCACAAGCACCTCCCGAGGTACCCTTGCCTTGATCTCTCCGCCTTCTCGCGAGCCTGCCTGGTGAGGCCGCTCCTGAGGAAGCCTTCCTTCGTCCGTCCCACGAGGCTTGGACCCTCGCGAGGGTCTTGAGCTTGAGACGATGAAGATGGGCCGTACTGGGCCACCACTTGAGCCACGCCGCAGGCCGCAGGCAGGCAAGTCTGGGGACCCCCGTTCCCAGAACGCTGATAGTAGCCCCTGGGCCCAAGGCACGCTCGGACTTGGCTTAGCAGAGAAGCGAATGGGCAAGTGCGGAGCACCGCGGGCCCCATCAGCCTGCAGCCTTGGGCGCCGCGTGGCGGTTGATTGGACGTGCGCGTCTCCGCTTCCCCATGTCGCCTCGGCAACTACTCGACTTGACAAGTCCCTGCATGCAAAATGAGTCATGATTACCTGTGATTGCGGAGGTCGACGGTTGGCCTCCTTTCGCTATAAGTACGGGATGGCGTGAGCCCTCCCAATTCATTTCTCCTTGCTCTGCTTCTTCTTCCTTGCTCCTCCTCCATCTTGATGCTGATGGCGCTGATCTGCCGGTTCTCAACCGAAGAGAAGGGGAAGGCCCCCCGAGAGGGGCCCGTCCCGCTCCCGCCGAAGAAGCGGCCAGTCTCCGGCCGTCGTGACGAGGTCGCTTGGCAAGAGACGTCGAGGCCATGGTATGAGCGGCCTCCTCCTGGGTTTCCATTGCCTTTGTACACCCAAGACGAGGGCCCTAGGGGGGAAGATGCTGAGCGGTGCCGCCCGCGCCGCCGGCGACGCCGACGAATCACGGCGGCGCACGTTGTCCCCATAGGAGCCCACGCCATGGACTCCTCTCGCGAGCTCGTGCTTCACGCCTCCATGCCTCCAAGCTCTTGGATTTGCCTTCCTACTTCCTTCGCCTTTGAGATGTTGCCGAGGGGGGCCCTCGAGCTCTGGCTGCAGCACGCCGACTGCAGCACCCCCGCGACCAGAGCAGAGGTCAAGGTTGTCGCTCCGGGCAAGGTCTACATGACCCGAGGCTGGGGCAAGGTCTACCAAATGGAGGGCGCCCTCGTGATTCATCTTGAATACGATGGCGCCTCCCTAATGATTTTCAAGGTCATCGACGCGGAAGGACGCCGGCTGGAGTGCTGCCCCAGGGACAACGGCCGAAGCACTGGGGTGGCGAGGGCCGAGCCTGCCACCCGCTTCTCCAGCAGCTCTTCCGGCAGCAGTGGAGACACCGAGGGGTCCAGTGACTCCCCCGAGCTTCTCGTGACTCCGGAGACGAGCGACGACAGCTATGAGCCCCCGAGATTGCGTCGTGCCCGGAGCAGGGTGGCTGTGTCAGGCAGCCGATGCGGCTGATCTGGATGGGGTTAGCGCCAGCCTCACGTGGCCCATTGTTGATGATGGTGTCTGCCGCAAAGGCACCTGTAGTTAGGGCTCCTTAGGATTTGCATCTTTTGTTCCTGCAAGAAATCAAGGAAACACCCCAAAGGGGCATGTAAAGCGCATGTAATGTCTTTCACAAACGTACTCCTTATCGTGAAGCAGTGTGAGATGCTTGTCCTGTCTCGGCTTGGTTCCTCCTTTCTAACCTCACGAAGGCCTGGTGCTCTACACTGATAGGTCCCGGTCTCCAGGCAGGCTTCAGCCATCGCTGGTATGCCAGGTCGCGATGTCGTGGTCAAGGCCAGGAGGTGAGCGACCCAAGGTCCGGTAAGAGCCCCCGAGGCGCGATGCTCAGGAGGTCCCCTTTAGCGCTCAAGCCGCCGTCGCTAGGCGAGATTGGAAGGCAACATCACCATCACAGAGCCGCATTAGGTGAAGATTTGGTGTTGCACTAGCTAGCAATTCTAGAGGCGTGACTTAACTCGGGAGCTTGGAGTCATTCCTTAGTGAGGTGCCGGACCTACGCGTCGGCGGCTGGGAAGTTGCTGGGAAGTCGCCGGGTGAGGCCCTTGTGAGCTTCTTCCCTCTCCCCCGCACTCTCCTTAGTGCTCTACGTCCTCAGGTCCCGGCCCTCGAGCGAGCTCAGCCGCCGCTGGTATGCCAGGTCGCGATGTCGTGGACAAGGCCAGGGGGTGAGGGCTGGAGAGCCAGTAAGAGACCATGAGTCGCGATGCTCAGGCGCCCCCCTTCAACGTGCAAGTGGTTCACGCGGGAGAGAGAGAAAGAGAGCCCGCGATGGTCTCCCCCGGCGCTATTCCTTAGAGAGGTCCTGCAAACCAATCACGAGGAAGACAAGGATTGCCATTACGATTGCCGGCCAGCCACTAGTTGATCCGTGCGAGTGAAGAGGGCACTGAGGGCCTGGTGAGGTGGCACCTTGCAGGGCTGCCGCGGATAGAGCTCAGCCACTCAGGTTTGTCGATGTTGCAGGGACGGACCCATGCACAAGCGTCGTGCCAGAGCGAGCAGCTCCAATGGTTGGTGTCAATCGAGCAGGCAATTACCATATGCAGGTTGAGTATGAAAGAGCTAACCAACTTAGATAGATGCGGGAAAGATACATGCCACTGGGTCAGGCCCGAGCGGCTCGGGGATGATGCAGCCCTAGGGGCGCTCCCAGCTGAAACAGAACTTGAAAGATGTCACCTGGTATCACTGAAAACGAAGGGATGTTGAGGTAGCTGATGACGCATGGTGAAGAAGCCAATCCTTACGAGCCCTCGGGGCCCTGAGCCTCGAGAGGCTCTGGGGGTCCGGGTGGCTCTCCAAGGACCAACTCCATCTCTGCCAGGACCGCGTAGTGCCTGGCCTCCTGAGCCTCCAGAATGCTCCGCACCAGGCGCTGATGAGCAGCGGCCGCGTTCGGCAGGCCGAGAGGCATGCGAACGTAGTTGTGAGGCGGACCCTCGCAACATCCCACGCGCGAAGGCCAGAGGCGCTCCTGAGATGCGGCTCGGTTGAGCCCTGGTACGTCGATGCAGATGTGCAGCCCGCCATCCTCGCCTGGATGGGGAGCTACGCCAGGTAGACGGCGGCTGCCGCGCATCACTCTCGATTCCTGCAGCTCCTGAGTGACCTTAGTGATGAACTCTTGAGGGTTGGGCCCTCCTTGCCTCATGCCTTCCTGAGGTAAACGTGCCATGAAGCACGCCTCTACGTGGTGCCTGAGCGCCTCCCTCATGACCTTGGCAAAGTCAGTGGCCTTCCAGGAGAAAGCCCTCGAGCTTTGCCCAAGGAGGGCGCCGGGCGCGCCTTCCCGTGCGACGGAGGGAGGCGCCCCTTTGACGGGCGCGGATCCTGGCGCCGTGCCTCCGGAGGTGCCCGCCTCCTGAGGCCTCGGGCCAGGTGATGTCTTCTTATTCTTGGGGAATGCCTCGGGAAGGTCCCCGCTCTTGCGATCTGGGTCTTCGATTGACGCGGCTTGGAAGGCGCGCTCGAGAGAGCACATTGCATCTTTCTCCTCACATAGGACTGTGATGACTCCGCCGCTCCCTGGCATCTTGAGGATGTTGTAGCCATGGTGAGTCACTGCCATGAACTTGGCTAGGGCTAGATACCCGAGGATGGTGTTGTACGGCAGGCGAGTGTGGGAAACGTCAAAGTCGGTGAGCTTGGTACGATAGTTCTTGCGCTGTCCAAAGGTGACAGGGAGGCAGACCTACCCTATCGGGGTGGTGGAACCATCAGTGACTCCTGAGAAAGGCTTGGTTGGCTGAAGCTGATTGTATGGCACTTGGAGATTGTTGAATGTCTCGACGGACAGAACGTTGAGCCTTGCACCACCATCAATGAGGGTCCTGGTGACCTGCACATTATTGATGACTAGGGAACGGAGCATTGGGAGGACCCCAGCTGTCACCGCACACTTGAGTTGGTCCGCTGAGCTGAACGTGATGGCACACATGGACCACCTGAGAGGGTGCGAGGCCTCGAGCTTTGGGAGGACTGCATTCACCTCGCGAGCAAACTGCTTGAAGAGGACGGGGTCTGAGAACCGCCCAAGATGCAAGTGATAGCTCGCGGCTCCTGGAAGCCCCCAGCCCCCTCGTCCTGATGCTGGTCTTCATTCCTCCTTGGTGGTGGTGGCAGAGGGGGAAGGCCTGCGTTGCCTTGCGGGCGATCCTCACGAGGATGATCCCTCCAAGCCCCCTCGCGAGGCTGGTCCTGCCAGCGGTCCTCACGAGGCCGGTCACGCCACCCTTGGCGAGGGCCACGATCTTCCCATCGTCCTCCACCTCTTCCTCATACTCGGCCATAGCCCCGATCGCTGTGCTCGGGGCGCTGGCCGACACGTCCTTCTCGCACGGCCCTGAGCTCTTGGCATTCGTTGGTGTTGTGAGTGTGGAGGTCGTGGTACACACAGTACCGGTTGCCCTTGGACGACTCTGGTTGGTCCCTGTCGTGCTTTGAGTCTCGCTCATCTACGAGCACAACTGCTCCCTTGCGCTTCACATCCTTAGCCTTGGACGTCTTCTCTTCAGGATCAGCGGCTGGGAGCTCGAGGAGGGAGAGGCGTCCTTCCTCAGCCCTGGCGCACTTGGTCGCCAAGTTGAATAGCTCCAGAGATGAACACAGATCTTTGTGGATCGCCAGTTCCTCCTTCATCTTGATGTCACGGACGCCATCAGAGAAGGCTGAGATGATAGCCTCCTCAGTCACCTTGGGGATCTTGAGGCGAGCATTGTTGAAGCGCTGGATGTACTTCTGCAGGGTCTCTCCTGGTTGCTGCTTGATGCGGCGCAAGTCACTCATGGCCGGGGGTCGGTCGCGAGTGCCCTGGAAGTTGGTGATGAAGTGGATGCGCATCTCGTCCCAAGAGGAGATCGTGCTGGGAGGCAGGTTCAGGAGCCAGGTGCGGGCACCGTCCTTGAGCGCCATGGGGAACCAATTCGCCATGACTTTTTCGTCTCTGCTAGCCGCTTCGATGCCCAGCTCATAGAGCTGTAGGAACTTCGCGGGGTCGGCGGTGCCGTCGTAGCGAGGAGGCAGATCCGACTTGAACTTACCCGGGCAAGCTACGCTACGCAACTCAGTGGTGAAGGCGCGGCAGCCCGCGGTGGCCACCGGAGCCCTTTGCTGACGCGGGGCTTGATCCTGGGGGTTCCCGCGCGCTGCTGCCAGGGGCAGCGCGGGGTCTCGACGCGCTGGCACAGGAATGCGATCGTGGCGCACTGGTGCAGGGAGCACGCGAGCCATTTCTTGGGAAGGAGGGATTTCTTGGCAGCTCCTTTCTTGCCGCGTGGGCGCCAGACGTGGTGGGTCTCGTCCGGGGGCCGCGCACCTTGGAGCCAGGGCGCCTTATTAGGGAGGATCAGGCGGAGGCGCCTCCGGAGCTGCATTACCCGCGCAGGACAGTGGGCGAGGCAGCGAGAGGGACGGCACAGGGGAGCCCCCTGCGGCGCTGACGAGCTCGGTGATGCGAGCGAGCCACTCTTCATAGAGGTCGTCGACGGGGCGGTAGTGTACGAGCTCACGCGCCGGGAGCAACACGGCGTGCGCGTCCGTCGGAGCGTGACGGGCGTGCGATGATGAACCAGCTGGAGTCAGCGACGGGGTGGCGGTGCGGCCTTCACGCCGCACCAAGGGGTGAAGCAACGACGCCTGCTGCTCGTTCCCCGCCGGGCCGGTGGCAGCATGGGCAGCAGGTGACGGGGAACGACGGGGAGGCCCACCGACGGGAGCCGTCTGGGCGACGTGGGCGGCAAGGGCGGCCCAACGCTCGGCATGAGCTCGGCGAGCGTCAGCCATGGATGCGACGAACGATGGAACGCGCGACGGCGGAAGACAGATTCCGGCGCACCCCTACCTGGCGCGCCAAATGTCGGATGTGGGGTTCCGGCAAAACCCTTAAGGTTCGAACTCTGGGGTGCACGCGAAGTTCTCTCCCCTACCGATCCACGTTCCAACGCCTCACTGAGAATCTAAGCTAGCAAGATGAACAACACAAGGGACACGAGGTTTATACTGGTTCAGGCCACCATTGTGGTGTAATACCCTACTCCAGTGTGTTGTGTGTGGATTGCCTCAGGGGCTGGTGACGAACAGTACAAAGGAAGAACAGCCTCGCGAGGGGTGTTCTTGTGGTGGCGTTCTGCCTGGGAAGGACTCGATCCAAGATGCCTTCCTACTATGATGGCTAGCCCTAAATATAGAGGCCCCGGTCCTCTTCCCAAATATCGAGCGGGAAGGGCACCAACAACAGCCATTTTGAAGGGGAACATCTAGTACAACTTATCCTGACTAAAGTTAGTCTTCGGCTGCCAAAGGTACTGGTGATGATGTCGTCTTGGGCTCCACGGTGACCTCCGTCCTGCCGCTCTGTTGGTCTTGGTCTCGTTGCACCGAAATGGTAGCCTTTGCTTGATGCCTTGGTCTATGCTTGCCCCCTTTGCACCAAAGAGGAAACAAGGACACTGCATAGGCCAGCGCCCGCCTGGCATCCGCCTGGTCCCGATCATCATGGATTGCGTCACGAGCACCTCATGAGGTACCCTTGCCTTGATCTCTCCGTCTTCTCGCAAGCCTGCCTGGTGAGGCCGCTCCTGAGGAAGCCTTCCTTCATCCGCCCCGCGAGGGTCTTGAGCTTGAGTCGATGAAGATGGGTCGTACTTGGCCACCACTTGAGCCACGCCACAGGCCGCAGGCAGGCAAGTCTAGGGACCCCCATTCCCAGAATGCCGACAGGTTCATCGTGGTCTAGTAACATGACTTCCAGAACAGGATTACCATACCACTCTCGTGCGGACCGTACTCTAGAAGACCTACGAGGTTCGGTACTAACATGATCTGAAGTTTCATTATCATCATCTTCCTCACTAATTGGTGTAGGAATCACTAGGACTGATTTCCGTGATGAACTACTTTCCAATTCGGGAGAAGGAACTATTACCTCATCAAGTTCTACTTTCCTCCCACTCACTTCTTTCGAGAGAAACTCCTCTAGAAAGGATCCATTTTTAGCAACGAATATCTTGCCTTCGGATCTATTATAGAAGGTGTACCCAACAGTTACCTTTGGGTATCCTATGAAGACGCACTTCTCCGATTTGGGTTCGAGTGTATCAGGTTGAAGCTTTTTAACATAAGCATCGCAGCCCCAAACTTTAAGAAATGACAACTTTGGTTTCTTGCCAAACCACAGTTCATAAGGCGTCGTCTCAACGGATTTCGATGGTGCCCTATTTAACGTGAATGCAGCCGTCTCTAAAGCATAACCCCAAAACGATAGTGGTAAATCAGTAAGAGACATCATAGATCGCACCATAACCAATAAAGTACGGTTACGACTTCGGACACACCATTTCATTGTGTTGTTCGAGGTGGCGAAAGTTGTGAAACTATTGCACATTGTTTCAAATGAAGACCAAACTCGTAACTCAAATATTTGCCTCCACGATCAGATCATAGAAACTTTATTTTCTTGTTACGATGATTTTCTACTTCACTCTAAAATTCTTTGAACTTTTCAAACATTTCAGACTTATGCTTCATTAAGTAGATATACCCATATCTTCTCGAATTATCTGTGAAGGTAAGAAAATAATGATACCTGTCACGAGCCTCAACACTCATTGGACCGCATACATCGGTATGTATTATTTCAATAAGTTAGTAGCTCGTTCCATTGTTCCGGAGAACGGAGTTTTAGTCATCTTTCCCATGACGCATGGTTCGTAAGCACCAAGTGATTCATAATCAAGTGATTCCAAAAGCCCATCTGCATGGAGTTTCTTCATGCGCTTTTGAAAGAACTACTTATCGACTAGAGGGGGTGAATAGGCGATATTTATGGAAGTCTTCAAAACTTGGGAGTTTCGAAGACAAACAATAGAAATGACACTATTCGTATGCAGCGGAAGGTAGACTACACTAGGCAAGCCATAGTCAAGTATTCAATGAAGTGAAAGCACGAAGACTATCAGCAGCTAGGTAGTAAGGATCAGGATGGAAGATAGTATGAAGCCAATCAGACCAAGTAGTCACACAGTGAAGTCAAACAGATAATGCAAGCAGGCAATGACTTCACGAAGACAAACTGTAAGTAAAGAGAAGTGAGAGATAGAACCAGTAGCTTGGAGAGGACAGAGATTTGTTCGACCAGTTCCAGTTGCTGTGACAATTGTACGTCTGGTTAGGGAGCCTGAGATTCAACTCAGAAGACCGCGTCTTCACCTTATTCCCCTTGAGCTAAGGACACCTAGTCCCCTCCCAATCACTCTGGTAAGTCTTCAAGGTAGACTTCGAAACCTTCACAGACTTTGTTCACCGGCAATCCACAATGACTCTTGGATGCACAGAACGCGACGCCTAACCGGCTGGAGGATTCACAGTCCTCAAGTGTAACAAGTCTTCAGATCACACAGATAGAAAGACTTCAGTGATGCCAAACACTCTTGGGCTCTGGGTGGTTTGGGCTTTGTCCTTGCAAGGATTCTCTCTTAAATGCTTTGGAGGTGGGTTGCTCTCAAATGACAAAAGTCGTGCACTAACTCTGAGTAGCCACCAATTTATGGTGTAGGGGGTGGGCTATTTATAGCCATTGGGCAACCCGACCTGATTTGTCCGAAATGACCCTGGGTCACTAAGGAACTGACACGTGTCCCAACGGTCAGATTTCAAACACACGCGGTAGTTTGACATAGGATTTGGTTGAGCATCACTTCAGTCACTCTGACTTTGTTCACTTGGACCCCACTTAACAATGCGGTGGTTCCTATGACTCAACAAAGAAGAAAAGGAAACAACGAAACAACTAAGTCTTCGCGCTCCATAGTCTTGATGCGATGTCTTCTCATGACATAGTCTTCAACGTGAATAACTTCACAGACCATCATTGTCTTCAATGTCTTCACACATTTTTAGGGGTCATCTCTGGTAGGTAAACCAAATCAATGAGGGACTACTACCTGTGTTATCCTGCAATTCTCACAAACACATTAGTCCCTCAACTAGGTTTGTCGTCAGTACTCCAAAACCAACTAGGGGTGGCACTAGATGTACTTACAGGTTTACACCAATATGACCTAAATGGCAGTGCCACAAATAAGTTGCACTATCATTATCAACTTTGCATCTTTTGGCTTCAATATTATGAACATGTGTATCACCATGATCGAGATTTCACAAAAATAGAACACTCAACAAGGGTGCATGAACATAAAAGATATTACTCATATAAATAGAACAACCATTATTCTTTGATTTAAATGAATAACCGTCTCGCATCAAACAAGATCCAGATATAATGTTCATGCTCAAAGGTGGCACCAAATAACAATTATTCAGGTCTAAAACTAACCCCGAAGGTAGATGTAGAGGTAGTGTGCCAATGGTGATCACATCGACCTTGGAACCATTTCCGACGCGCATCGTCACCTCATTCTTAGCCAATCTTTGTTTAATCTGTAGCCCCTGTTTTGAGTTGCAAATGTGAGAAACAAAACCAGTATCAAATACCCATGCGCTACTACGAGCATTAGTAAGGTACACATCAATAACATGTATATCAAATATACCTTTCACTTTGCCATCCTTCTTATCCGCCAAATACTTGGGGCAGTTCCGCTTCCAGTGACCGGTCCCTTTGCAATAGAAGCACGTAGTTTCAGGCTTAGGTCCAGACTTGGGCTTCTTCCCTTGAGCAGCAACTTGCTTGCCACTCTTCTTGAAGTTCCCCTTCTTCCCTTTGCCCTTTTTCTTGAAACTACTGGTCTTGTTAACCATCAACACTTGATGCTCTTTCTTGATTTCTACCTCCACAGCCTTTAGCATTGCGAAGAGCTCGGGAATCCTTTTCATCATCCCTTGCATATTATAGTTCATCATGAAGCCTTTATAGCTTGGTGGCGGTGATTGAAGAACTCTGTCAATGACACTATCATCAGGAAGATTAACTCCTAGCTAAGTCAAGTGGTTATGATACGCAGACATTTTGAGTATATGTTCACTAATAGAACTATTCTCCTCCATCTTGCAGCTATAGAACTTGTTGGAGACTTCATATATCTCAACTCCGGCATTTTCTTGAAATATTAACTTCAACTCTTGGAACATCTCATATGCTCCATGACGTTCAAAACATCTTTGAAGTCCCGATTCTAAGCCGTAAAGCATGGAACATTAAACTATCGAGTAGTCATCAGCTTTGCTTTGCCAGACATTCAAAACGTCTGCAGTTGCATCTGTAGCAGGCCTTGCACCTAGAGGTGCTTCTAGGACGTAATTCTTCTGTGCAGCAATGAGGATAATCCTCAAGTTACGAACCCAGTCCGTGTAATTGTTACCATCATCTTTCAACTTAGCTTTCTCTAGGAACGCATTAAAATTCAAAGGAACGGTAGCACGGGCCATTGATCTACAATAATGTAGACATGCAAAAACTATCAGGACTAAGTTCATGATAAATTAAAGTTCAATTTAATCATATTACTTAAGAATTCTCACTTAGATAGACATCCCTCTGGTCATCTAAATGATCACGTGATCCAAATCAACTAAACCATGTCCGATCATCACGTGAGATGGAGTAGTTTTCAATGGTGAGCATCACTATATTGATCATATCTACTATATGATTCATGTTCGACCTTTCGGTCTTTGTGTTCCGAGGCCATATCTGCATATGCTAGGCTCGTCAAGTTTGACCCGAGTATTCTGCACGTGCAAAACTGGCTTGCACCCGTTGTATGTGAATGTATAGCTTATCACACCCGATCATCATGTGGTGTCTCAGCACGACAAACTATAGCAACAGTGCATACTCAGGGAGAACACTTATACCTTGAAATTTACAGGGCCTGTCTTGAGGTTTTGGGGGCCCGGGGCGAAACTAAAACTCGGGCCCCCTTATATATAGAAACTGTAACAATGATAATGGATATGATATTTATAACAAGCTCACTTTCGCTCGTATAGTTATCCCAACAACTTGAACTATGACGTTTGACGAGGGCGATCCTCTTGTGAGCTCCACGAGTGTGCTTGATATGGTATTTCCTTTGTCCGAATTTATTAGTCCTCCTCGGGTTTAAGCCTATTTTTGACCTAACATTTGACTAATAAACCATGTGCTATATATCACAAATATAGATCATTAGCAACATTCTTCAAATAGTAACCCAATGATAGACTTTTGGCATATAATTCATATATTTGTGAGTAAAATTTCTAATCAACTTCATGCTCAATTTTTTAGGGGACCTAATAAATTCAAACAGAAGAAGTTTGAAGTGTCATGTAGAGCGGCCGGCGTGTTGTATTTGGATTCTAATTAATATACACAAATATAGAATGGTAGAGATAGATACTTAGATAAACCCAAGAAGAATATTTTATAGGTTCAATGATGCTAGATATGCATGTCCGTGCCAAACTAAATTAGTTAGTTAGCCATATAAGTGAGAAACAGTAATAAGATGTACCTAGAATGGGTTGGATCAGCGCCGGTGATTAGACGACGGGCGCTCGACGATGACGCAAAGTGAGACTGGTGCCTGGCCCTAGAGGGAGGCGGGAGACGCTCGGCTATCTGCAGTGGCTTTCAGCGATCATGGCCCAGAATAGGCATTGTGCCGGCCTTGATCAACCCATCCATTCAACGATCATTGCCGGCGAGAGAAACAGGAAGAGCGAGATCAGATCGGGGATTGGAAATATGGAATACGATATCAATTTTGAATGGAGACTGGAGTCATGGAATACATCTGTACATGACGACGTACTAGTTGGGGAATAGCCATGATAGAATCAGGAAAGCTGCAATTTTTTTCTTTGAGAATCAAGAAAGATGTGTCTGCATACGTGATTAGCATGCGATATCGAAGGAAATTAATTTATTTTTTAGGAAACCAAGGAAATTAAGTTGCGTCTGCGGCTCTGCATGATCCCTGTGATACTGGCCTGCCTCACTGGGCAAGGGCCCATGGACTACGTGTGAGGGGGGCCATGACCATGGGGGGCCCGGGGCGGTCGCCCCCCTGCCCCCCTCAGGGTCGGCCCTGAAATTTAGTAAGGGATCATCTTATAATGCTACCACCGTACTAAGCAAAATAAGATGCATAAAAGATAAACATCACATGCAATCAAAATATGTGACATGATATGGCCATCATCATCTTGTGCTCATGATCTCCATCACCGAAGCATCGTCATGATCTCCATCATCACCAGCTTGACACCTTGATCTCCATTGTAGCATTGTTGTCGTCTCGCCAACTATTGCTACTCCGACTATCGCTACCGCTTAGTGATAAAGTAAAGCGATTACATGGCGATTGCATTTCATACAACAAAGCGACAACCATATGGCTCCTGCCAGTTGCCAATAACTTTGTTACAAAACATGATCATCTCATACAACAATTTATATCACATCATGTCTTGACCATATCACATCACAACAAGCCCTGCAAAAACAAGTTAAACGTCCTCTACTTTGTTGTTGCAAGTTTTATGTGGCTGCTACGGGCTTCTAGCAAGAACTGTTCTTACCTACGCATCAAAACCACAACGATTTTTCATCAAGTGTGTTGTTTTAACCTTCAACAAGGACCGGACGTAGTCAAACTCGATTCAATTAAAGTTGGAGAAAACTGACACCCGCCAGCCACCTATGTGCAAAAGCATGTCGGTAGAACCAGTCGCATGAATGCGGTCATGTAATGTCGGTCCAGGCCGCTTCATGCAACAATACCTCCGAATCAAAATAAGACGTTGGTGGTAAGCAGTATGACTATTATCGCCCACAACTCTTTGTGTTCTACTCATGCATAAAACATCTATGAAGAGACCTGGCTCGGATACCACTATTGGGGAACGTAGTAATTTAAAAAAATTCTACGATCATGCAAGATCTAACTAGGAGATGCATAGCAACGAGAGGGGAGAGTGTTTCCATGTACCCTCATAGACCAAAAGCAGAAGCATTTAGCAACGCGGTTGATGTAGTCGATCGTCTTCACGATCCAACCGATCAAAGTACCGAACGTACGGCACCTTCGCGTTCAGCACACGTTCAGCCTGATGACGTTCCTCGAGTACTTGATCCAGTTGAGAACGAGGGAGAGTTCCGTTAGCACGACGGCGTGGCGATGGTGTCGATGATGTTACCGGCGAAGGGCTTCGCCTAAGCACTACGATGATATGACCGAGGTGTTAAACCGTGGAGGGGGGCACCGTACACGGCTAAGAGAACAACTGTTATGCTTTGGGGTGCCCCCCTGTCCCTGTATATAAAGGAGGGAGGAGGAGTCCGGCCAAGGTGGGCACGCCTATAGGGGGGGTCCAACTAGGATTCCTAATCCTAGTTGGAGTCCCCTTCCTTTTCCAAGAGGGGAAGAGAGGGAAAGAGGTGGAGAGGGAGAAGGAAAGAGGGGGGGCGTCGCCCCCTCCTAGTCCAATTCGGACCAGCCATGGCGGGGCGGCCACCCTGCGGCCCTCCTCTCCTTTTCCACTAAAGCCCATTAAGGCCCATTAATCCCCCGGGGGGTTCCGGTAACCTCCCGGTACTCCAAAAAATGCCCGAACCTTTCTGAAACCTTTCCGGTATCTGAACATAACCTTACAATATATCAATCTTTATGTCTCAACCATTTCGAGACTCCTTGTCACGTCCCTGAACTCATCCGGGACTCCCAACAAACTTTGGTCATCAAAAACACATAACTCATAATACAAATTGTCATCAAACATTAAGCGCGTGGACCCTATGGGTTCGAGAACTATGTAGACATGATTGAGACACATCTCTGATCAATAACCAATAGCGGAACCTGGATGCTCATATTGGCTCCTACATATTCTACGAAGATCTTTATCGGTCAAACCGCATAACAACATATGTTGTTCCCTTTGTCAGCGGTATGTTACTTGCCCGAGATTCAATCATCGGTATCATCATACCTAGTTCAGTCTCGTTACCGGCAAGTCTCTTTACTCATTCCTAATGCTTCATACCGCAACTAAATCATTAGTCACATTGCTTGCAAGGCTTATAGTGACGAGCATTACCGAGAGGGCCCTGAGATACCTCTCCGATACACGGAGTGACAAATCCTAATCTCGATCTATGCCAACCCAACAAACACCTTCCGAGACACCTGTAGAGCATATTTATAATCTCCCAGTTACGTTGTGATGTTTCATAATACACAAGGTGTTTCTCCGGTATTCGGGAGTTGCATAATCTCATAGTCTGGGGAACATGTATAAGTCATGAAGAAAGCAGTAGCAATGAAACTGAAATGATCATAATGCTAAGCTAACAGATGGGTCTTGTCCATCACATCATTCTCCTAATGATGTGATCCCGTTCATCAAATTACAACACATGTCTATGGTTAGGAAACATAACCATCTTTGATTAATGAGCTAGTCTAGTAGAGGCATACTAGGGACACTGTGTTTTGTCTATGTATTCACACATGTACTAAGTTTCTGGTTAATATAATTCTAGCATGAATAATAAACATTTATCATGATATAAGGAAATATAAATAACAACTTTATTATTGCCTCTAGGGCATATTTCCTTCAAAAGGGAGAGAGAAGAAAGCAAGTGTGAGGAAAGAGCTAGCTAGAGGAAGAGGGAGGATGGAGAAATAAAGGTGGTTGTTGCACTTAGTAATATCGCGGGGTACAGGGACCGCACTACTACTAAGCCCATTACTTGTAGCGTGGCCTTGGGCACCGACGCTACTACTAAATGGTGCCCACTAGGTGGACATGTCTATCCATAGTAGTAGCACGGGGTATGAAACCCGCGCTGCCACTAATTGATAGTACTAGTGCGGGTGTGCCACCCCGCGCTATTACTATGGCCTGTCCCGAGGGCATGGTGAGACCACTTAGTAGTAGCACGGGCCTGCTATGTCCGTGCTACTACTATTCTCTACCAGTAGCACAATGTTTTTACTCGGCTACTATTAAGTAGCAGTAGCGCGGGTCAAATAATCCGTGCCACTATTGAGTGGTTACCTATAAGGGTTTCTTATTAGTGGTTCGCATGGGAAACGTTGTGTAGCGATCTCCATATGAAAATCTTGACCTTACTTGGTACTTTCAATCCTCATAGTTTCTTCCAGATTGGATGTGGCACCGAACCACGTGATAGGTTTGAGTTCGCGCTCAAATTTGCGTATGAGTCTTCCTATTACCTGTAATAAGCCGAGCGAACGCTGAATACTCCAGATTTTGTCAAGTGACATGCAACATAGTCCTCCTTGGCATGCTGATGTAGGGGAACTTACATAATGCGGTCTGCATCTATGGGCCAATTTTTCCCTTAATTAGCCTCTCATCCCAACCTCCTGTTGCAGGGCTGATAAGTTCACGAACTCTTGTAAGAACTATGTTCCCTCTAGGAATGATAATTTTCCTTGATGAACTAGTAGGGATCCAGCAGTCTTACCAAATATTTATTTTCAAACCATTGTCAACCCCCCAAATACTTCCTTTAAAAAAATTGCGATCCAGCATAAATACTCTGCCAAACATATGTAGACCCCTTCTTGAGTTCACAGTTGAGCAACTCACCGAAAGGGAAATATTTAGATCGGAGTAGCCTTGAATAATCATGATGCTCTATGAGTCTCCAACATTGTTGGCCAGCAATGCCAAGTTAAAACTATGAACGCCACGAAATCCCATCCTACTTTTGTCGTTTGGGATGCATATTTTTCACCATGCGAACCAATGCATCTTGCATCAAGAAGGAGATTCTTTTTCCCATCTCAAAGCACAAGAGCGACGGCAAAACTACAGTGGGGCTTCAAATAGGATATGCCCCCACCCCCTCCGAAAATTAGGAGCCCAACCCACCATCCTTGTTGTGAAAGTGCTTCCGAGCCCAGGTCAGCCTCGCACAAGGCCACTTTTTTCTTAAAAAAATAACCTTATTTGTACTAAAGAATCAGGAGTTAGTGCAAAAGTATCCTTCTAATCCTGAGCTCAAATGCTCCTACCATGAACAGTACAATTTTAAAAAATAGAAAAAAGTTTCAAAAAAATCTAAATTTTTTGTGGCAAACTTTAAGAAATGTTTGAAGTGCATGCAAAAATTCATCATGAAATCACACTGGAGCAAGTTGTGGCAAAAAAAAGCAGAGCTCCATAATGGTTCGAAAGTAACACTTTCAAGGCATCATTTTTACCATGCCTTTCACTGGTGTCATTTCATGATGAATTTTTGCATGCACTTCAAACAAACTTTGAAGTTTACCAGAAAAAATCAGAATTTTTTTAATATTATTTTAAATTTTTTTCGAATTTATGTAGCATTTGAGCCCGAGATTAAAAACTCCATGTATGATTTAGTGGTTCATTCTTCACACCGTCGACTTTGAGCCTCCTTCATTTTTTCATAAGATTCACCACAACATAAGAGGTGAGCCTACAATCGCGTCCACAGAGATAATAGTCGTGCCTACCCTGGCAAAAGCACAGAGGATCCCATGTCTGAATACAGTGCTCATAGTATATTTTGACCTTGACCTTTTTAGGCTTTCTAGGTGGTGTTGAGCTGTTGGCTACGTTCGGTTCGGTTGAAAAATGTGCTTTTTTTAACATCAGTACAGACACAAGTGCTCATATACACGCGCATACACTCACCCCTATGAACGCACACCCTACCCCTATGAGCGCCTCGGAAAGACTGAGCCGGCATATCATCTTGAGATTTACGAAGTCATCATATGAGCCTCATCGTTGATGGGAATGTCTCCTCCCACTGAATGATGTCGGCGTCCTGGATATGGGGGTATCCAGTCCTGCCTGCCTGCGGCCCACCACGTGGCCCCATCGATGGCTTGGTACGGCCCAACTTCAAGGCCAGCATCGCAAGACCCTCGTGGGGGGGCCAAGCCTCACGAGGCGGATGACGCCAAGGCCCCCAAAGGAGGCGGTCTCCTCAGGAGGGCTCCTGAGGGGCGAAGAGTTCTATGCAAGATACCTCACGAGGCTCAGCTGACGTGACCCATGACGACCAAGACTAGACGGGCGCAGGTAGGTGCCAGGCGAGCACAGAGCGCAGGTTTCCTCTTTGGTGCAAGGGAGTCAAGCCACAGGCGCGGAGTCTCGAGGAATCAGCCAAAGGTTGCCATTTCGGTACAATGAGACCAAGACCGCTAGGACGGCAGGATAGAGGTCAGCAGCAAGCCCACTGCAGCGTCACGACCAGAGGCTTTTTGTAGGCGAAGACTACTTTTGTCAGGATAGACTGTACTTCTTGTCCCCTTTCAAATCCCGTCGTTGTGGAATCCCTTCCCGCTCATATTTGGGAAGAGGATCAAGGCCACTATAAATAGGACTAGCCTCCACCATAGGAAGGGGACGGATCCAGACCAGACCAAGCACAACTAGAACACCACACCAGAACACCTCTCCTCCGGGGGCTTGTTCATCCATAGCCCCTCGAGGCAATCCACCACACCACACTAGAGTAGGGTATTACACCACAATGGTGGCCTGGACCAGTATAAATCTATGTGTCCGTGTGTTTCTTTGAGCTCGACGTGTTAGGCCTAGGAAGATCTCGAGTAGGCAGGCTGGACAGGTTGAGATCTCCGCACGCACCCTAGAGTTCGAACCTCTCACGGGTTGCCGGATCCCGAAATCTGACATTTGGCGCGCCAGGTAGGGTGCGTTGGATCCTCTCTTCTGTCGTTCGATCCGCCTCCGCTCTAACATCTCCATGGCTGACGCGCGCCGAGCTCGCGCCGAGCGTCGGGTCGCAGTTGCCGCCCACGTCGCTTAGACGGCTCTGGCGGGTGACGGCCGCGACCACCACGCTCCTTCTCCGGTGGCTAATGCCACCACGGGCCCTGCCGGCCACGAGCAGCAGGCTTCATCGCAGCACCTGTCAGTGCATCGTGACGGCTGCACCGCTACTCCACCGCTGACTCCAGTAGCTTCATCATCCCACGCGCGCCGCAGCCAGGTGGACCCGCAGGCCGCCCTGCTCATGGCGCGGGAGCTTCTTTGCTACCGCACGGTGGGGGATCTCTACGAGGAATGGCTGACATGCATCGCCGAGCTCATCAGTGTCACGCACGCGGGCTCCGATGGGCCAGCTCGCTCACTGCCTCAGCAACCACCTGCAGCGGGCGATGTCGCGCACGGGGCTCCTCCACCACCTCCGGCTCGGGGCGCCATCATCGAGCCTAGACGCATGGCTCCACAGCATGACCCACAGCGCCCGGCGCCGGCTCGGGATGACGTAAGTTGCCAGGTGGTGCAGCGCCTGCAAGGGGAAGCGCACGTGCTTCCAGTACACCAGCACCATGCCCGTGTGCTGCCATAGGAGGTGGCGGCGCGCGTGCCCCAGGATCACGTTCCACCCTCTCGACGACCTCCGATGGTCACGGCAGGGTGCCGCACATTCACTCCAGAGCTCCGCAACATCGTCTGGACAAGCAAGTTCAAGCCCGACCTGTCCCCGCGCTACGATGGCACCGCAGACCCCGCCAAGTTCTTGCAGCTCTACGAGCTGAGCATCAAGGCGGCTAGCAGCGACGAGAAGATCATGGCAAACTGGTTCCCGATGGCCCTCAAGGATGGCGCGTGCTGCTACCTCTTGAGCATGCGTTGGTTTTTCCCTTGAAGAGGAAAGGGTGATGCAGCAAAGTAGCGTAAGTATTTCCCTCAGTTTTTGAGAACCAAGGTATCAATCCAGTAGGAGACTCTACGCAAGTCCCTCGTACCTACACAAACAAGCAAGAACCACGCAACCAACGCGATAAAGGGGTTGTCAATCCCTTCACTGCCACTTGCGAAAGTGAGATCTGATAGAGATAATATGATAAGATAAATATTTTTGGTATTTTTATAATATAGATTGAAAAGTAAAGATTGCAAAATAAAGTAGATTGGAAACTTATATGATAGAGAATAGACCTGGGGGCCATAGGTTTCACTAGTGGCTTCTCTCAAGATAGCATAAGTATTACGGTGGGTGAACAAATTATTGTCGACCAATTGATAGAAAAGTGCATAGTTATGAGAATCTCTAGGCATCATCATGTATATAGGCATCACGTCCACAACAAGTAGATCGAAATGATTCTGCATCTACTACTATTATTCCACACATCGACCGACTCCTGCCTGCATCTAGAGTATTAAGTTCATAAGAACAGAGTAACACATTAAGCAAGATGACATGATGTAGAGGGATAAACTCAAGCAATATGATATAAACCCCATCTTTTTATCCTAGATGGCAACAATACAATATGTGCCTTGTTGCCCCTGCTATCACTGGGAAAGGACACCGCAAGATTGAACCCAAAGCTAAGCACTTATCCAATTGCAAGAAAGATCAATCTAGTAGGCCAAACCAAACTGATAATTCGAAGAGACTTGCAAAGATAACCAATCATAAATAAAAGAATTCAGGGGAGATTCAAATACTTCTCATAGATAAACTTGACCATAAACCCACAATTCATCGGATCTCGATAAACACACCGCAAAAAGAGTTACATCGAATAGATCACCAAGAAGATCGAGGAGAACTTTGTATTGAGATTCAAAGAGAGAGAAGAAGCCATCTAGCTAATAACTATGGACCCGAAGGTCTGTGGTAAACTACTCACAACTCATCGGAGAGGCCTTGGT
Organism: Triticum aestivum; assembly: GCF_018294505.1. Taxonomy (NCBI): domain Eukaryota; kingdom Viridiplantae; phylum Streptophyta; class Magnoliopsida; order Poales; family Poaceae; genus Triticum; species Triticum aestivum. Next base: position 462,041,084 of record NC_057795.1, read on the forward strand.
GATGATGTAGAGGCCCTCCGTGATCGATTCCCCCTCCGGCGAAGCGCCGGCAAAGGCTCCAAGATGGGATCTCGCGGATACAAAAGGTTGCGGCGTTGGAAATAGTTTTTCATGGTGCCCCTGGATGTTCTCGGGGTACGTAGATATATATAGGAGGAAGAAGTAGGTCGGTGGAGCCACGAGGGAGCCACGAGGCAGGCGGGCGCCCCCCCCCTAGGGCGCGCAGGGCACCCTCGTGGCCACCTTGTTTGCTGCTTGATGTCCACTCCAAGTCTCCTGGATTCCGTTTGTTCCAAAAAGATCGCTGCCGAAGGTTTCATTCCGTTTGGACTCTGTTTGATATTCCTTTTCTGCGAAACACTGAAATAGGCAAAAAAACAACAATTCGGGCTGGGCCTCCGGTTAGTAGGTTAGTCCCAAAAATGATATAAAAAGTGTATAGTAAAGCCCATAAATATCCAAAATAAGTAATATAATAGCATGGAACAATCAAAAAATATAGATACATTGGAGACGTATCAAGTATCCCCAAGCTTAATTCCTACTCGTCCTCGAGTAGGTAAATGATAAAAACAGAATTTTTGATGTGGAATGCTACCTAGCATATTCTTTAATGTAATTTTCTTTATTGTGGCATGAATGTTTACATCCAAATGATTCAAAATAAAAGTTCATATTAACATAAGAAATAGTAATACTTCAAGCATACTAACAAAGCAATCATGTCTTCTCAAAATAACATGGTTAAAGGAAGTTTATCCCTACAAAATCATATACTTAGGCTATGCTTCATTTTCATCACACAAAATACTCCCATCATGCACAACCCCGGTTTCAGCCAACCAATTGGTTCATACTTTTTAACGTGCTTTAGCTTTTTTCAACTCTCATGCAATACATGAGCGCGAGACATGGATATAGCGCTATGGGTGAAATAGAATATGATGATGGAGGTTGTGTGGAGAAGGAAAAAAAAGAGAAAGTCTCACATTGACGAGGCTAATCAACGGGCTATGGAGATGCCCATCAATTGATGTCAACATGAGGAGTAGGGATTGCCATGCAACGGATGCACTAGAGTTATAAATGTATGAAAGCTCAAGAAAAGAAACTAAGTGGGTGTGCATCCAACTTGCTTGCTCACGAAGACCTAGGGCATTTTGAGGAAGCCCATCGTTGGAATATACAAGCCAAGTTCTATAATGAAAATTTTCCACTAGTATATGAAAATGACAACATAAGAGACTCTCTATATGAAGAACATGGTGCTACTTTGGAGCACAAGTGTGGAAAAGGATAGTAACATTGTCCCCCCTTTTTCGGGCCTTTTTTTTATTTGGCCTTTCCTTTTTTATTGGCCCTTTTTTTATTTGGCCTTTCTCTCTCTTTTTTTATTGGGGACAATGTTCTAATAATGATGATCATCACACCTCTATTTATTTACAACTCATGAATTACAACTCGAAACTAGAAAAAGATATGACTCTATATGAATGCCTCCGGCGGTGTACCGGGATGGGCACTGACTCAAGAGTGGCGTGTATGAAAAATTATGCAAGGTGGCTTTGCCACAAATACGATGTCGATTACATGATCATGCAAGGCAATATGACAATGATGATACGTGTCATGATGAACGGAATGGTGGAAAGTTGCATGGCAATATATCTCGGAATGGCTATGGAAATTCCATAATAGGTAGGTGCGTGGCTGTTTTGAGGAAGATATAAGGAGGTTTATGTGTGATAGAGTGTATCGTATCACGGGGTTTGTATGCACCGGCGAAGTTTGCACCAAATCTCAAGGTGAGAAAGGGCAATGCACGGTACAAAAGAGGCTAGCAATGATGGAAGGGTAAGAGTGTGTATAATCCATGGACTCACATTAGTCATAAAGAGCTCATATACTTATTGCAAAAGTTTATTAGCCCTCGAAGTAAAGTACTACTACGCATGCTCCTAGGGGGGAGGTTGGTAGGAGTTAACCATCGCGTGCCCCCGACCTCCACACATAAGGAAGGCAATCAAAAGAGCACCCTATGCAATAAAATTGTTACACAACTTTTACCATACGTGCATGCTACGGGACTTGCCAACTTCAACACAAGTATTCTTCAATTTCATAATTATACAACCAGCATGACTCTAATATTACCATCTTTATATCTCAAAAAAATTATCAAGCATCAAGTTGATCATAGCATCCAATTCACTTCCTATGATAGTTTTTATTATACCCAACTTGGATGCTCATCAGATTAGGATCAATTTTTAGCCATAGCAAATACCATGCTATTCTAAAAGACTCTCAAAGTAATATAAGTGAAGCATGAGAGATCAATAATTTCTATAAAATAAAACCACCGCCGTGCTCTAAAAAGTATAAGTGAAGCACTAGAGCAAAAACTATCTAGTTCAAAAAAAAATAAGTGAATCACATAGAGTATTGTAATAAATTCCGAATCATGTGTGTGTCTCCCAAAAGGTGTGTACATCAAGGATGATTGTGGTAAACTAAAAATCAAAGAGTCAAATCATACAAGACGCTCCAAGCAAAATACATATCATGTGGTAAATAAAAATATAGCTCCAACTAAAGTTACCGATAGACGAAGACGAAAGAGGGGATGCCTTCCGGGGCATCCCCAAGCTTAGGCTTTTGGTTGTCCTTGAGTTATCTTGGGGCGCCATGGGCATCCCCAAGCTTAGGTTCTTGCCACTCCTTGTTCCATAGTCCATCAAATCTTTACCCAAAACTTGAAAACTTCACAACACAAAACTCAACAGGAAATCTCATGAGCTCCGTTAGTGCAAGAAAGAAAAACCGCCACTTAAGGTACTGTAATGAACTCATTCTTTATTTATATTGGTGTTAAACCTACTGTATTCCAACTTCTCTATGGTTCATACCCCCCGATACTAGCCATAGATGCATCAAAATAAGCAAACAACACACGAAAAACAGAATCTGTCAAAAACAGAACAATCTGTAGCAATCTGTAACTTTCGAATACTTCTGGAACTCTAAAAATCCTACCAAAATCTGAAGCCCTAGGCAATTTGTCTATTGATCTACTTCAAGAAGAATCAACTCAAAAGCACGTTTCTGTGATTTATTAGATTTTTTCTCGTGAGCGCAAAAGTTTCTGTTTTTTCAGCAGAATCAAATTAACTTTCACCCAAGATGATCCTATAGGTTCTACTTTGCACAAACATTAATTAAAACATAAAACCACATCTAAACAGAGGCTAGATGGATTATTTATTATTAAACAGGAGCAAAAATCAAGGAACAAAAATGAAATTGGGTTGCCTCCCAACAAGCGCTATCGTTCAACGCCCCTAGCTAGGCATAATTCCAATGATGCTCACATGAAAGACAAGAATTGAAGCACAAACAGAGCATCAAAACACATGACAAACATATCTAAGTCTAACATACTTCCTATGCATAGGCATATTATAAGCAAACAAATTTGCAAGGTAAGCAAAAACTAGCATATGCAAGGAAGAAGAAAGTGACGATAGCAATCTCAACATGACGAGAGGTAATTTAGTAACATGAAAATTTCTACAACCATATTTTCCTCTCTCATAATAATTACATGTGGGATCATAAGAAAATTAAACAAAATAGCTATCACATAAAATATTTTCAACATGATCCACATGCATGCAAAGTTGACGCTCTTCCAAAATAGTGGGATTATCATTAACTAAAGTCATGACCTCTCCAAACCCACTTTTATCAAAAATTTCATAAGATTGATCAAAATCCGAATATGTGGGATCTAAAGTTGACACTCTTCCAAACCCACTTTCAATAATATTGCAAACACTATTATCAATCCCATATTCATCATGGGGCTTAAGTAAATTTTCAAGATCATAAGAAGAATCGCCCCAATCATGATCATTGCAACAAGTAGTAGACAAAGCAAAACTAGCATCCCCAAGCTTAGGATTTTGCATATTATTAGCACAATTGACATCAAGAGAATTATAGTAAAATCATTGTAATCATGCTTTTTATTCAAGGAGTTATCGTGAATCTCTTAATAAATTTCTTCATCATAATTTTCAGATTCACGAATTTCAAGCAAAAGCTCATAAAGATAATCTAGTGCACAAAACTCACCATCAATTGGTTCATCATAATTGGATCTTTTAAAAAGATTAGCAAGAGGATGAGGATCCATAACAATAGTTTTTAGCAAGCGAAGATGCAAGCGCATAGAAGGCACATGGCAACACAAGCAAACGAAAAGACGAACGAAAGATGGGCGAATAGAACGGCAAGGGTGAAGTGGGGGAGAGGAAAACGAGAGGCAAATGGAAAATAACATAATGCGAGGGAGATGAGTTTGTGATGGGTACTTGGTATGTCTTGACTTGAGTGAAGACCTCCCCGGCAATGGCGCCAGAAATCCTTCTTGCTACCTCTTGAGCATGCGTTGGTTTTTCCCTTGAAGAGGAAAGGGTGATGCAGCAAAGTAGCGTAAGTATTTCCCTCAGTTTTTGAGAACCAAGGTATCAATCCAGTAGGACACTCCACGCAAGTCCCTTGTACCTACACAAACAAACAAGAACCTCGCAACCAATGCGATAAAGGGGTTGTCAATCCCTTCACGGCCACTTGCGAAAGTGAGATCTGATAGAGATAATATGATAAGATAAATATTTTTGGTATTTTTATGATATAGATTGAAAAGTAAAGATTGCAAAATAAAGTAGATTGGAAACTTATATGATAGAGAATAGACCCGGGGGGCATAGGTTTCACTAGTGGCTTCTCTCAAGATAGCATAAGTATTATGGTGGGTGAACAAATTACTGTCGAGCAATTGATAGAAAAGTGCATAGTTATGAGAATATCTAGGCATGATCATGATATAGGCATCACGTCCACAACAAGTAGATCGAAACGATTCCGCATCTACTACTATTACTCCACACATCGACCGACTCCTGCCTGCATCTAGAGTATTAAGTTCATAAGAACAGAGTAACGCATTAAGCAAGATGACATGATGTAGAGGGATAAACTCAAGCAATATGATATAAACCCCATCTTTATATCCTTGATGGCAACACTACAATATGTGCCTTGCTGCCCCTGTTGTCACTAGGAAAGGACACCACAAGACTGAACCCAAAGCTAAGCACTTCTCCCATTGCAAGAAACATTAATCTAGTAGGCCAAACCAAAATGATAATTCGAAGAGACTTGCAAAGATAACCAATCATACATAAAAGAATTCAGAGGAGATTCAAATACTTCTCATAGATAAACTTGATCATAAACCCACAATTCATCGGATCTCAACAAACACACCGCAAAAAGAGTTACATCGAATAGATCTCCAAGAAGATCGAGGAGAACTTTGTATTGAAATTCAAAGAGAGAGAGGCCTTGGTGACGATGTAGAGGCCCTCCGTGATCGATTTCCCCTCCAACGGAGCACCGGCGAAGGCTCCAAGATGGGATCTCACGGATACAGAAGGTTGCGGCGGTGGAAATAGTTTTTCGTGGTGCCCCTGGATGTTCTCGGGGTACGTAGATATATATAGGAGGAAGAAGTAGGTCGGTGGAGCCACGAGGGGGCCACGAGGCAGGAGGGTGCCCCCCTTAGGGCGTGTCGGGCACCCTCGTGGCCACCTTGTTTGCTGCTTGACGTCCACTCCAAGTCTCCTGGATTCCGTTTGTTCCAAAAAGATCACTCCCGAAGGTTTCATTCCGTTTGGACTCCATTTGATATTCCTTTTCTGCGAAACAGTGAAATAGGCAAAAAAAATAGCAATTCGGGTTGGGCCTCCGGTTAGTAGGTTAGTCCCAAAAATGTTATAAAAGTGTATAGTAAAGCCCATAAACATCCAAAATAGATAATATAATAGCATGGAACAATAAAAAATTATAGATACGTTGGAGACGTATCACGCGCTCTTGGCTCCTGAACCTGACGGAGGGGTCGGTCTCTTCCTGGGAGGAGATGCGCAGTCGCTTCATCGCTAACTTCCAGGGTACTCATGACCGTCTGCCGGCCACGGGCGACCTGTGATGCATCAAGTAGCAACTTGAAGAGACCCTGCAGAAGTACATCCAGCGTTTCAACAACGTACGCCTCAAGATCTCCATGGTGTCAGACGAGGCCATCATCTCCGCGTTCACCGATGGCGTTCACGATGTCAAGATGAAGGAGGAGCTCGCCATCCACGAGGACCTCTACACCGCTCAGGAGATGTTCAATATCACGAACAAGTGTGCAAGGGCTGAGGAGGGACGCCTCTCCCTCCTCGAGCTCCCTGATGCTGATCCAGAAGACAAGAAGACCAAGGCCAAGGACACGAAGCGCAAGGGACCAGCCGTGCTCGCGGACGAGCCAGAGACCAAGCGCGGCTGCGACCACCCCGAGTCGTCCAAGGGCAAGCACCCGTTCTACGCCTTCCACAACGTCTACAGCCACAACACCAGCGACTGCCAGGAGCTCAGGGCTCTCCGTGACGGGCGCCTCAGTCGACGCCTCGAGTGCAACGATCGAGGCTACGGTCGCGGAGGTGGCCAAGGCGGAGGACGTTGGGACGTACGCGACCGTCGTCAGGAGTGGCGCGACCAGCCTCGTGAGGACCGCTGGCAGGACCAACCTCGCGAGGGAAACTGGAGGGAGCAGCCTCGTGAGGATCAACCTCAGGGTAACGCAGCCTTGCCTCCTCTGCCCCCACCGCCAAGGAGGAATGAAGACCACCACTAGGACAGGGAGCTGGGGGCTTCCAGGAGCCTCGGGCCATCACCTGCATCTTGGGCGGCTCACAGGCCCCAGCCTCCCACTGCATCTTCAGGCAGTTCACGCGCGAGGTGAATGCAGCGCTCCCCAAGCCTGAAGCAATTCGCCCTCTCAAGTGGTCCAAGTGCGCCATCACCTTCGACTCCTTGGACCGGCTCAAGTGCGCAGCCACCGCAGGCGCGCTCCCCATGCTCTACTGCCCAGTCATTGGCAATGTGACCGTCACCAAGACCCTCATCGATGGTGGAGCAGGCTCAATGTTCTCTCTGTTCAGACGTTCGATAGGCTACAGATGCCATACTACCAGCTTCACCCCACCAGCCATTCTCACGAGTGACCGGCGGATCAACACACCCGATCGGGCAGGTTTGCCTCCCTGTCACCTTCGGCGAGCGCAACAACTACCACACCGAGCTCATCGACTTCGACTTCACCGACATCCGCCTGCCCTACAACGCCATCCTAGGGTACCTAGCGCTAGCCAAGTTCATGGCGGCCACGCACCATGGCTACAATGTCCTCAAGATGCCAAGAAGCAGCGGCGTCATCACGGTCGCCAATCAGGAGAAGGATGCGGTGTGCTCCCTCGAGCGCACCTTCCAAGTTGCAGCAGTTGAGAACCCCGAAGTCGAAGACGGCACCCTCCCTCCTGAGGTTGCCCCTAAGACAAAGAAGCTGCAGGTGGGACAGGGATGTCGTGAGGGAGCAGCACTCGAAGATGCAGCATTGAGCCTCGCGCCTCCGGACACGGTGCCATCACCCATCGCATAGGAAGGCGCGCCCGGTGCTCCTCTCGGGCTGGGCTCGGGGGCTCTCCTTTGGAGGGTCTCAGACCTAGCCAACATCGCAAGAGTTGCGCTCAGGCACCATGTGGAGGCGCTATTCAGAGCACGCTTCCCAGGAGAAGGCAGCAGGCGTGAGGCACCAGGCGTCCAGGAGTTTATTAGCAAGGAAATCAAAGAGATTCAGGAAGGAAGGGTTCTGCAAGGCGATCGCCATCTGCCGCGTGGTGCAGTTCACTGCCCTGGCGAGGGTAAGGAGTTCCGCGTCTGCATCGACATCCCCGGACTCAGCAGGGCCACGTCTCGGCAGCTCATGTGGCCGTCTCGTGTCGGCCGATGCGAGGGACCACCTCACAGCTACGTTCGCATGTTGTTTAGCCTCGCACTCAGATGGCATGCAAGGCCAGGCACCAGGCGCTCCTGGCGGAGATGGAGGAGCACCCTCAGGAGCCTCCCGGCCCCTCCGAGTCTCCCGAGGCTCGACGCCGGGGCGGCTCATGAGGAACAACTTCAACAGCATGCGTTTTTTGGCTACTTCAACAATTCTTTAGTGACGGTACCAGGTGACATCTCTCTAGCTCGTTCAGGTTGGGGGCGCCCCTCGGGCTGCATCATCCCCAGGCCGTATGAGGCACAGCCTTACGACATGTGTTGCTTTGCATTCATCAAGATTATCTAATCGTTTCTATGAGCTTGTCTATGGTTGTCACTCCATAATCACCATGTGTGTTGACTAACACCAGTTCGGTATTGCCTCATGACACTCGCAACAGCATGGCGCTTGTGCTTGGGTCCGTCCCTGCAATGCTGATAAACCCGAGGATCAAGCTCTGGTTCACCTGGCGATGGGCCACGGGTCAGCCTGAACAACCATCATCTGCCTTTGTGAGTCACTTGCACGTTAAAGGGGGATCTCCCAAGAATCGCGCCTCGGGAGCTCCTACTGGCTCTCCAGCCCTCACCCCCTGGCCTTGACCACGGCATCGCGACCTGGCATACCAGCGGCGGCTGAGCTTGCTCGAGGGCCGGGTCCCGAGGATGTAGAGCAACATGACGAGCAAGACAGGAAGGTGGCCACCGTAGGTCGCATCCAACGGCACTACGGGCACAAGAGCGGGCATCGTCTCCCAATCGGATTTGGGCATCCAAAAAGATAAGCCTCGGCTCGCTATAGCACTAGCTTCTCTCCTCACATGCCTTGCGTCGCAGTTCCACTTGGGCAGTTCAGCTCCCCTTTTCGATTTTCTGTGCAGCTGCTTGCACGCCAAAGGGGACCTCGTGAGCATCGCGTCTCATGAGCTCTTACCGGACCTTGGGCCGCTCACCTCCTAGCCTTGACCACGGCATCGTGACCTGGCATACTAGCGATGACTGAAGCCTGCCTGGGGACTGGGTCCTGTCGATGTAGAGCGCCACGCTGTCTAGGGAAAAGAAAAGGGAGGAACCTAGCCAAACTAGAATACGCATAACCATCACGAAACCAAAAGAAACCACATTACTATTAAGTACATTCAAATCCTTACAAACCCCGCGGGGGCTGGTCTTCATCTCGCATAGGAGAAACAACTACAGGGCCTTACGGTGTCGTCAACGATGCCGGGCGGCAGCTGCAGCTGCGCTGTGGCCCCGGCGGGAGCTTGGCGGCACGTAGCTGTCGTCGCTTGACTCCGGAGAATCGCTAGGCTCAGGAGAGTCGCTAGATTCCCGGGAGTCGCTGCTGCTGCTGGATGAGGCGCTGAAGGGGACGGCAGCGGGCCCAGCGCCCGCTGCGGCGCCCCCCGAGCCATCGCCTCCAGGGCAGCACTCCAGCCGCTCGCCCTCCTCGTCGAAGACCTTGAAGAACAAGATGGATGTGTCCTCGTACTCAAAATGGATTGCCAGGGTTCCCTCCGCGCAGCAAGCCTGGGCAACCTCGCTCCATCCTCACGTCATGAAGACGTCTCCGAACGGCACCACCTCTACTTCAGCTCCGGTTGCCGGGCTGCGACACCCAGCGTGCTGCAGCCACAGCTAGGCCGCCCTCCTCGGAGGTAGTTCACCGGCGAAGAACCGTGGGAGTCGGATCCAGGTGTTGGGGGGCATTTCCGCCCACACCACAAACTCGCGCGAGCTATCTTCGGCATGGGTCCGTGGTACGGACGGCAGGGCAATGGCGGCCCTGCCACCATCATCAGGCGGTGCCCGACGGCGCACTCCTTCGTCCTGAGCCTGGGCATATGCGGGGAGAGGGAAGCCAGGCGGAGGCCTTGACTGCCAAGGCCTGGTCACCTCTCGCCTCACGTCGATGTCATGGGGGAGGCGGAGTCTTTTCTTCGGCGGAAGAGGATGGGGCCCTTCCCAAGGGACCTTCCCCTTCTCGGGCGAGGAATACCTTCTGATCGGCGCCATGGAGGCAAGATGGAGGAGAAGGAAAGCAAAGGGAGCAAGACGAAGGAAAGATGGGCAGGGGTGCCACCCACTCGTGCATTTATAGCCAGGAGAAGGTAAATCGTCAGCCTCCCACGATTTCTAGTAATGATGGTCCTCCCTGCATGCAGCATGCAGTTGTCAAGTCAAGCAGTTGCCGAGGCAGCGTGGGGAAGCGGAGTCGCCCACGTCCCATCAATCGCCACGCGCCATCACGCCCGCAGGCGGTTAGGGCCATCGATGCTCCGCACTTGCCCTTTGGCTTCGCTTGGAAGCCAAGTCCGAGCGCGCCTTGGGCCCGGGGGCTACTATCGGTGTCCTGGATATGGGGTATCCAGCCCTGCCTACCTGCGGCCCACCACATGGCCCCATCGACAGCCTGGTACCGCCCAGCTTCAACGCCAGCATCGCAAGACCCTCGCGAGGGGGGCAAGCCTCGCGAGGCGGACGGCGCTAAGACCTCCGAAGGAGGCAGCCTCCTCAGGAGGGCTCCTGAGGGGCGGAGAGTTCTATAGAAGATACCTCACGAGGCTCAGCTGACGTGAGCCATGACGACCAAGACCAGACAGGCGCCAGGCGGGCGCTAGGCGGGCACAGAGCGCAAATTTCCACTTCGGTGCAAGGGAGGCAAGCCACACGCGCGGAGTCCCGAGGAATCAGCCAAAAGTTGCCATTTCGGTGTAATGAGACCAAGACTGGCAAGACAGAGGTCATCAGCAAGCCCACCGCAGCGTCACGACCAGAGGCTTTCCACAGGCGAAGACTATTTTTGTCAGGATAGACTGTACTTCTTGTCCCCTTTCAAATCCCGTCGTTGTGGAATCCCTTCTCGCTCATATTTGGGAAGAGGACCAAGGCCACTATAAATAGGTCTAGCCTCGACCATAGGAAGGGGACGGATCCAGACCAGACCAAGCACAAGTAGAACACCACACGAGAACACCTCTCCTTCGGAGGCTTGTTCATCCATTGTACTTGTTCATCCATAGCCCCTCGAGGCAATCCACCACACCACACTGGAGTAGGGTATTACACCACAATGGTGGCCTGAACCAGTATAAATCTATGTATCCTTGTGTCTCTTTGAGCTTGACGCGTTAGGCCTAGGAAGATCTCGAGTAGGCAGGCTGGGCAGATTGAGATCTCCGCACGCATCTCAGAGTTCGAACCTCTCACGGGTTGCCGGATCCCGAAATCCGACAAATGCGCATCGTCGAAAATTTTGAAATAAATCCAGAAATAAATGCGAGCATCCGGATTTAAACCTTGCTGGGTTAGGGATACCACAATCTCTTTAACCATCCAATCACAGGTTGGTTCGCGGTTGAGAAATGTACTGAGAGAATGAAGCGCGCGTGGTCCTATGCTATGCATCCTTGGTGCTCCGCGCACGCGTGTCGCAGTAGCCGTTGTGATAGGTGGTGGGAAGTGGGGAACCGGAGCTGGATCGTAGTGGCACGGAACAACGTTATCCCTGTGGAAGTGGTTGGGTGAGCTTTTTACCCTGACCGTGACCGACCGGTCTGGTTGGCAAGCGTTGGGTCGAGCGGATCGAAGCGAGGAACCAAGCTTTGGTAGGTGGAAGAACACGGGCAGCTGCGCTCAGTTTACGTCCGAAAGAATTCAAAGTTTAGAACGTCACGGAGACGTTTGTTGATATGGTTATTATCTTTCAAAAAGAAATTCAATCTATCCATCTTTTATCATGATAGTATAATGAACGAGAAATAATAAAAAATTATATCCAGATTCGAAGACGGACTAGCGACGACTACAAGCCCTGTAGCGAACCGAAGACACGCCGCTGTCATCGCCTCTTCCTCGTCGGAGCCGGGCAAAACTTTTTGTATTGTCAGAAAATCATCGTGTTAAAGTTCCATAGAATCAATGCAACAGAACAACAACCATCGTCAATGAAGATTAACGTATAACAAAAGATTCAATCTAAAAACACTCGAACGTACACGAAAAAGGATTAGATCCGAGCAACTGAATTAGTAGCAAAACTCCATAGTTTACTACTCGTACTAACACTCCCCGCGAATAAAATAATTACTTTTGGATCAGTATTATATTCTGTCCCAGGCATGCTTTGGCGAGTAAACTTTGTTGGCGGGCATGGTTTGGCGAGCCACATCAATTCCATTTCAGCATATTTCGAGACCCGTGCAGCTAGCTTTCCGAGCAGAACGGCCGATCATCACAGAGAGGTCTGGTTTGTCGAACAAAAAAATATACTACTATATCCAAAAGTGCCCATGCATCATAGCTCACTTTCCTAACGCACGATCACGCACTTCTTTTCATTTCCAAACGCATGATCACGTACTCCTAGTTAGTTTTACGCGAGATTCCGGGAGTCGCCCGATGGAGCGGGACAGAATGAGAACTAGTGGTTGGGGCGCCACCCGGTGGCGCCGCTTAAGAGGAAGCTGGGCGGTGCCAGGTGAGAGGCGCCCCTTCAACAGCTTTTTTTCTGCCACACATGCACATACAACTGAAAACCTTGTTAATCAATGACCATAAAGCAGGCCAAATCCAGTAATCCAAATCATTAGAGCTAAAAGCGGATTGGGAGCCAAATCAGTTCAAACTACTTGACGGACTAAACATCTAGAAAGAAGCATTTCATCCACATCTGGAACTTAAGAGAGATCTACTGACCAACGTCAATAGCTTCTTGTCTAACCAAAGAGAAAACATACAAGGGTAGCAGATCATAGAAATTATATTGATGTTAACAGGCAGAAACCTTCTACCTTCTTAAGAAAAAGAAAGCTAAAATCTTCAGGCAGGGCATACTTTCATTCTTTTAACAATATATCGATCGTTCCTGTTTCCTGTACTATCATCATTCAATTCAATTCAATGTTTTGGATCTGTACTATCATCATTCAATTCATGTTTCCTGGAAACAAATAACAAAGAACAAATAAGATTACTTTGAATGTAGGAGGTAATCCTTCCATTTTTATGGAAAATGCAAAACAGTACATGATACTGAAATAATATGTTCTGCAACTACCGATTTTCTCTTTTGGACAGACCCAGTGCATAGAAGCTCCCACACAAGATGGGGTCTGGGGAGGGATTATAGAAACCTAGTCTTACCCCTGCAAAGTGTAATGCAGAGAGGCTGGTTCGAACCTAGGACCTCTTGGCACAAGTGGGGAGTACTTCACCACTGCGCCAGGCCTGCCCTACCGATTTTCTCAAAGGAGAGTAAATTATTAAACCAATTCCGATTTCTGAAAACAATGCAAAATAACCAAGGTAATGTTGAAGATGCATGTGCAATTAGAACAAGCATGCATTCTTGACTAACAATGAGACTTACAGTTGGCACAACACTCGACCAGTTGAGGCTCAGATAGAACTGCAATCAAGATGCAGGAGGGGGGGGGGGACCGACCAGTTGGCACAACACATGCCTTGTTATATATTCATTTCCCATTTTTTTCCAAGAAGCATATTATTAGTAAGAATTAATGGTCAGAATATTCAGTGTGTAGTATTTTGGAAAATACTACAGCAAGAATCTCACATAAGAGAACTTGCGCGAAATAAATAATGTGTGTGCCTATCAAGGCGACACAAATACTATTCTTTTTCTTGTTTAACATTCAACCAAGAGAATAAAAGAAGCATAGTTTCTTTTTATCAATTAAAAGAAGCATAGTTTCTTTTCACCAATTAAAAGAAGCATAGTTATAGGCACCTGTGAGATCATCTTCAAACGTGGAGGCACTCAAAGCTGAGTCACCATGAAGAGAAGCATAAATTCTGAGTGCAATGTTGTGTATGTAGCTGAAATTCAACCATCAAAGACAACCTTAATAATAAGCAATGGTTTAAACAAGCAATTGTTGAAGTTAAATGTAACTAGATAAGAAGTCACATTTGATTCATGATCATCGAGCTGAAAATGACACCGATAAAAGCTGAGTCACCATGAAGAGAAACAACTAATGTGAACCTCGGGTTGTAAAACAAATAGGATGAGTCGTGTGCTGATTGCAAAAAATTGTACTTCTAACCAAATGACCATGCTTCATGAATAGATGACAATATAGTAACAGGAAAGTGAAGTACGGTGAAATTTTGTAAGCTACTAAGGGCATAGGCAAAGCTCACACTCCAGCTTGTACTGCTTGAAGAAATCAACCAAAAGCACCCAGAAAGATAAAGGGCATTGTGGCCAGGGGCGGACCTAGAGAGTATCTTGACTGGGGGCAATCTATTTGAGTGGGGCGTATTATGTAAAAGCTCACAGAATATAAGCATATTTTTCAAAAATCAGAAGCAAATCTTACTGGGATTTCAAATTTTGAGAGGGGTCCTGGGCCCCCACTCACCTCAATGTAGGTCCGCCCCTGATTGTGGCATCCGATGAATGTTGGTAATTGTACCATCACACTAATTTAATCTGCAAAATTCATGTCGACATCACTGATCATGATGTATCAGGTTAGGATAAAATCATGGGGTTTTCCCAAAATAAAACAAAACAAGCCCAGTTAGAAAGAAATCATAAGCCTATCAGACAATCAGGCAATTATGTTAGCATGTCAACAATCAGATAGAACAGAACCTATAGTCCTCAATTTTTTTCCTTCTAAAAAATGTATAATGCTAGAAAAGAGAGTTAAATAAAATGTTACGCGAATCAGCATCCAGAAAATTCATAGAAGCACTGAAGAAAATATGAACAAAATTTATGTCAAAACACCTATACTTTCCCCGAGAGCAAAAATGTGTAATGTTAGAAAAGGGAGTTAAATAAAATGTTAGGAAAATCCGCATCAAGAAAATTCATAGAAGCAATGAAGCAAAGATGAGCGAAAAATTTAATCTACACACACACACACACATTCAGGCAAACAACTTACTTCGATTGAATCCATTCCTCTGCATATATGGCATAAAGGCATCTAAGGAAAAAAAAAACTTGATGATGTTAGTTTACCTTGCCAAGATCATGAAATCCATCTAACCGAATAAGAAGCCCCATCAGTGTCCGTTGGATCTCACGGTCATCACTAGTTCCCTCACTAAATCTTCTCTCACCAATTGCATCGATTTCATCCATGAAGATAATGCATGGCTAGAAATAACAACTTGATGAAAATGAAACAAAATTTGTGAGCACCGTAAATAAACTAAATGGTGATATAAGCTAAAAGATCTCAGAAGTGCACTTTTACATATATGGAGATCAGTTTGATTTCTTCTTCTCCGGAAAAACTGATACTGAAATCTAAAGCTTAAATTTTTTTTCTAGTGTTGAACCAGAATACAATTAGATGACATGACATCTGAGTCAAGGGAACTATCAAAGTCATAGCTTGAATCTCAACACCAGTAGATGCATAACCATCTGCTAACATACGTTTCTAACAGATAATAAGGAAATTAGGTTTAAGACCAATTAGCTTTGCAAAAAAGAAAGGCGGAGCAAAACTTACTTGGTGATCGCGTGCATAGCCGAACATTTCTCTGATTAAAAGCGCAGTTTCTCCGATATATTTATCAATTATAGCACTTGACACAATCTGGTTTTTTGACAACACATCAGTGTAATGTAATACTCACAGAATGAAAATACCAAGTACCATCAATCAAGTGAAAACCACAGCTCCAAAAAGACAGCATGAATGTTACTGGATATAGCCCTTGATAATAATGGCTTCCCCATAGAGTAGAACGCACTGGAAAAAGTTAAACAAACATACACTGGCTCCCATATATTGATCTTGTATCTGACAAGTGGGCATCAACATTGTGGCTGCTGGTGTACCAATTCAGCTTGTAGCTGTCAGCTAATCCCCTGCTGAACGGCTGAACGGTTATGCTGTTCTCACTCATGTGCTACGCCTATTCAAACTTGCTTAATTTAATTTGTTAGTACTATGTTAATATTGACATATTAACTGGCAGAACTCATGTACTAACAGTAAATCCCAGCATACTTGCTTAATTTGCTACTATCCGGACTTAATTCTTTTAGCGAGAGGTCAGGTATCACTTGGGACAACCGAGTTTCTTTTTAATCTTTGTGGACACTACACTTAACGCCACAACCACCTACTGGTAATGGATATGTCAGGCGGGACGGGCAGCAGCGCACCATCAATAAGTTTATTTAACAGAGTAAAATTCAGTCGCAATCAGTCAATCTCAATCAGGTTCAGATTTGGACGCGACCTTGAAACGAAGCCCCAACTGGGAAGAGCAAGGTTGCAAGAACAAGCAGATTGACGATGGGTTCATGGAAGCTTACCAGGCAGGCAGTCCGCCCGGCGGCTTGAGCAAGTTGCTGCTGGTACCCTACGCGCAGTCACAGTCCGCACCGGCCGGGGCGCGGGGGCACTGACGCGCACGCCGCCCGCCGCTTCACCACGCCCACGCTGTAGTCGCCACCGATTCACGGCAGGGCAGAGGGGCGTCGACCTCGTCCTCCTCCACATCATCATCGGCGACGCCTTTCCCCTCCTGACCCCAACACCATCATCCCCCCGCCGACTCGTCTCCGTACAGCGACGGCGACTCCGGAGGCTCCGAGACCTGGGACACCGACATGAGTGACTTGATGGCACTGGATCTCCACCACCCGACGGCCTTGTGGCGGCTCAGGCGTAGCAGCGGGCCCCGTGCTCCTTCTTC